>NC_037537.1:1023682-1065408 GCF_001531365.2 Cynara cardunculus var. scolymus | reverse complement strand
TCAGTTCTCCCTTGAATAGGCCTATATATATATATATATATATATATATATTACAAATGCATGGAGTGTGAATTTTGTGTGTGAGTGTGCATGTATATGCATGAGGTGGAAGAAGGAGGGAAGGCGGTTTAGCCGCCTTACCTTATTTGGAAGGTATAAAAAGGGGCTTTAGCCTCTTCATTTATTATTTCTGCCATTTTGGGTAAAGTTGAGAGATTTAAAAGAGAGTGTTGTACGGATTGCAAGTGTCAAGTTTCAAAAGGGTTGATTTCTAGAATTTGGTTTCAAAAGCTTATTAAGGTGAGTGATTTTTAAACTTTTGCATAAAATTATACTGGTTTTTAGATTGAATGTTATTTATTGTTTGAATTGAAACCAAACTTTATGTTTAAGTGTTTATCCGGACAAAGAGTGACCGGATTAGTTTAAACCGGATAAGCMTTGAGCGGCTTATTGTCCGGATTAGTTAAACCGGATAAGCCTTGAGCGGCTTATTATCCGGATGATGAATCAATCAAGTGGTGAGCGGTTTATTTAAACCGGTCAAGTCCTGAGCGGATTGTTATAAATCGGACAAAGGGTGGACGGAGAGTTGTCCGGATTGTTTTAAACCGGGCAAGATGATTTTGTTTCTAAGTGTTTAAATCGTTCAAACTTTAAGCGGGGTATTGACCGGATTAGTTATCCGGACAAATATGTTATAATTTATTTTAAGTATAAATCGGTCAAAGAGGGATAAGTTGTCCGGACTTTATATCCGGATAACTTGTCTGGATATCTTTTAGTTGGAATTTTTCATAAGTTTTATATTTAACTTTTTATATAAATGTCTATTATTGGGGTTAATTGTGGATTATAAAATGGGTATTTTTATATCCTTTTAAATAAAGATATGTTCCTACCAAGCGTGGTGACGTAAGTCTATTTTGGTATTGGAACGGGATTTTTGGAAATGTTTCTACCAAGCGTGGTGACGTAAGTCTGTTTTGGTATGAAACTATATTTTGGGAAACCTTCCTACCAAGCGTGGTGACRTAAGTCTGTTTTGGTATGGAAGTGGATTTTATAAATGGTTTCTACCAAGCGTGGTGACGTAAGTCTGTTTTGGTATGAAACACTGTTTTAAATAGTAGTTCCCCAGACGTGGTGACTTTTGTCTGTTTTGGTTTGGAACTGGGAATGAGTACTTTCAGACGTGGTGACTTATGTCTGTTCTGGTAAGTAACCCTGTTTTGATGGAGGAATAAGGGTGACATATCAAGGAGAGGTGTACTTGGAATAAGGGTGACATTGTCATATGTGGATATTATTATAACTCTTATTATTTTTACTAAATTGGATTTAATAACTTTGARTCATCATTTCTTTGTGACCTGATGAATTARAGATATTATTCCTATTTAGAAGTAATAATTTAGATGTTATTGRGAAGGGGAAAATGGTTTGTCATATCAGGCAAGTTTTGCCTTAAATCTTTCCTGTTAAAGGAATAGTCTTTTAATTCAAAAGTTTTGATACTGAGAATGTTGGATCTCTATTCAGAGATATTTTATTGAGGTTCTTGGATGTACTTCTTTTTGCGTGATGTTGTGAACTGCATCATTTATTTGTATTGCATTATATTTCTAAGCAAAATTTCATTATCATATTTTGGTGTTCATCACCCTGCATTTGCAAAGAAGGGATTTACTCACTAGACCCGTATGGTCTAACCCTCATTTTCTGTTTTAAATTATGCAATGCAAGAAGAGCTGGGTCCGGGGATATAAAAGGGAAAGGAAAAATGTGATTATTTTTCTAACCTGTTATCTGCTTTTGAAGATACATGTTATATTACATGTAGTAGTACAAGATTTATTTTGGAAATTTTATATGTAAATTTTGTACATATAGTAATCCTTGTACTAGTGAGACCTTTTGATGTAATTCATGTTTCTATGTAATGAAATATGTGTTCTATGCAAATGTGGTGTTTGGGGGTGTTACAATAAATAATAATATTGAAGGCAAAAATATTCAAATTCATTTTATTTAAAATCATTTCATACGAGGGAAAGAAGTTATGTAGTAAAAATCATGATTACTAATTTGAAGATAACAATTATCCTAATTATATTATAAGATATTTGATTTTTTATGCTTGAAAATGCAACTATCAGATCATTAGATATAAATCATTAATACATCCAAAATCTATCAACTTTTATAATAGAGTGAATTACACTAACGATCTCTATGGTTTTCTTAAATTTTTGATTTGGTCCCTAAAGCAAACTATCTACATTGGTGGTCACTAAATTTTCATTTTCATAACACTCATAGTCCCTCCACTTATAACACCGTTCGTTTAACTAACGTTAAGTAACATCATGTGCATTGCACATGAGGGAAAAAAATCCCCACATTAGAAACCAAACCCAAAATTTGGGCAAACCACAAGGACCGCTACACGAGTGTAATTCACTCGTATAACCTGGTAATGGAGGAAAGAAACCGACAAACTACCCTCCCCAGCAAACTCCCCACCCCACGCGACATCTCCTCTTGCGGTGAACTCCACTTTCCTTTCGTGAACGCCCCTCTCCTGAATTGCAACTGGCCTCACCTCTTTGAATCATTAGTTCACGAATCACAAGTGGCCTCACCTCCTAGAATGCCCCTCTTCCGTCAACATCAACATTTCATGAATCAATGAGGAAACAATTGGAGAAATCATAACCATTATCAGGAATTGCAACTGGCCTCACCTCCTTGAATCATCATCATATCTTCTGAAAAACCTAAACCTAAGTGTTATTCAATTTGTTCTTCACCAAAACCAGCGAGCTGATCCCAATCGTCTCCTCCATTTCTTCAATTGGTGGATTCATCAAATGGGTATTCTTCAAAATTTAAATCCTTTGTAGTTCTTGTTATGGATCTTTGTAACTCGAGTCAGTCAAGAGACTCTACTGTTGTATTAGGGCACACGATTGAAACCTGGAAGCCAACTTCAGATATTATTGATTCAATTCCTAGTTTCTTTGTGGAGGATGAGGGTTTAAAATTTGGGTCTCTGGTATATTGGATGATTATTGATGCTAATAAGAACAAAACCCTGTTGAATGAAGTTGTTCATGTTATATTAGGAATTAATAGTAGTGAACATTTTCCAGATTTAGCCTATGTTAATCTTGTCATGACAAATTTACTTATATATCATAATAAAAAGTTGTTTTGGAAGGTTCAGGAGAAAATGGTTGAGTTGCACATTGTTTTTGATAACCGGGTTTTATTAAGGAAAGATTTGGGGTTGTTTTTAAAATTGGTTTGAAAGTTGAGGAATGTGTTTTGAAACTTGGTTTTAAAAATCTATTATCCATGGCCTTTTCTTTTAAATTCATATGTGTGTATACATGTGCTTTCATTATCTCCTTTTAAAAACTTTAAAGAGATAAGAAAAAGTTGGTGAAATTCTTTGTGGTTCCTAGGTTCGAGTAAATCAGAAGAAGGATAGGAAAGCTTTCATGTTTCTCATGTGATTTTCGTTGTTGATTTGAAATCTTCATCTATTTGTGATATAAGATCAGTTTTATTTCAAAGCTTTATTTGAAATATTTTATATGGAACCGTAAGGGTTCATATATGGGTGTTTTTTTTTAAATATGATTATATGGTATTGTTAGCATAATATTCGGATTTGATATGTTATTATCAACCGATTAATTGTAATAAGGGTGGCATAAACAGGAGCTGGATATATTTTGTAATAAAGATGAGATAATCAGGAGCTGAGTATATAGTTTGTAATAAGAGTGACATAATCAGAAGTTGGGTATACTGGGATAAGGGTGAACATAATCAATTTCTAGGAATGATGATCTTTTGATCATGGCTATTATTATCGCATCTTTATGATGCGATGGGGTTGATTTTTATCGCATTTGTTTAATACGATGAGTTTGAGATGGATGAAATGGGTTGTTTTTATCGCATCCTTGTGGCGTGAGAACTGAGAAGTGGTGTATAACGCATCAGTATGATGTGACAAAAAGTGTTTATCGCATTCTTATGGTATGACAAGTGGATTTATCGTATCTGCTGGATGCGACGAGTTGGGGTTATCGCATCTGCTGGATGTGACAAAAATGTGTTATCGCATCAATACGATGCAACAAGTTGGTGTAATATATGTTTGATGCGATAAATTTGGTACCTCATTATGTTTGATGCGATAAAATAAAGTTGTTTATCTACATGATGCGAAAAATGAAGGTTTGTTAGAATAACTGATAATTGCATATTATATTTTCAAATACTAGTTTTCCAAAAGTGTTTTGGTGATTTCACCCTGTAATAGCAACCAAGGGAATTACTCACTAAACCTTATGATCTAATCCTCAGTTTGTTTTAAAAAATATGCATTACAGATCAAGTGTATGTAGAAAGTACAGGAAAGGGAAAGATGTGAAGGGATTGTTAATGCTTTGCATCTGTGGAATTTTTGGAAAATTGAATATGTGCATGTATTTGAAAATATGTTATATTCGAGTCATGTACTTTATTTGAGCAAAAAGTTTGTAGCTACTTTTGTATGTAGCAATTTGTATATTCAGACCAATGTGTAATAGGTGTATTTCCTGTTATATGAAATATATGAATTTTATGCAACTGGGAGTTGGGGTGTTATATTGTTCTTGATGTTTATATATAGGCATGGGAATTGGCCTCGACTCGTCGGGGAACCCGGTCCACCCGCCCCAGTCGGGGACGGGGATTCCCCGTTAGACCGGGTCTCGGGGACGGGGATCCCCGTTTGGCTCAAACCGAGGATGGGGACGGGGATGGGTATCACACGCCCCGCCCCGTATATATATATATATATATATATATATATAAATTATTAAATTATATTATATATTATTTATTTTTATTAAATCGGTAAATGGTAATTTCTATTTCAATATATTTTGGATATTACTATATGTGGTTTTGGATATTACTCCATATGTTTTGGTACATGTGACGTTAATTTTTTTAGATTAATTTTTTTTCCATTGTTAATTATTATATAATGATGTATATTTTTTGTATTAAATTAAATTTCTTTTTATTTTAGGTTTATTGGAAAAATATGAGATTTACACATGTGTAGTGTCTCACACATTTGATATAATTTTTTTTTTACACAAACAAGAAAAAAAAATCTCCGTTTCCCCGTTGAGGATCCCCATTCCCGGTTGAGGACAGAGATGAGGATGTGATCAAATTCCCCGGTGAAGATGGGGACCAATTCCCGTCCCCATTACCATCCCTATTTATATTATACACTAAATTGACTAGGGCACTATGTAAAGATGGAAAGGTGAGTGAGGCCAAAAAGGTTTCTGTAGAAATGAGGGAAAAAGTTGTGGTCCAAGTTTAGTAACATAAAACGTGCTTATTGGAGGATTATGTCAGAGCTGGGCTTATTGACGAAGCTTTTGAGATCAAATCATCAATGGCTGATAGGGGTTTGGTTCCTGATCGATATATGCATCCATCTAACTAAATGACAGATTTGACCTCATGTGAGGGTATATGCATCCATCTAACAAAAGTTTTTAACCATGGTAAGTGGAAGGACCATGAGTGTTATAAAAATAAAAAGTTAGAGACCATCAATATAGATAGTTTGTTTTTTAAGGACCAAATCCAAAAAAAAATTGAGCAAACGATAGAGACCACAAGTGTAATTCACTCTTTATAATATATCTGTTTTGTCCATTTTATAAATAATAATAATGGAAGCTTTAAACGTTTTCGGAAATCCATATTACTATTCTCAAATTGGCGGATATATATATATATATATATATATATATATATATATATATATATATATATATATATAGAGGAGTGATCATATGAAAACCGCCCTCATTTGTGTAAACCGTGCAAACCACCTTCATCTGTCGATTTTATTGTTTAATCTTATGAAATTTTTTCATGAAATTGTTTAATCTTGTGAAATTGTTTCATATAATACTTTTTTTGATGAAGTTGTTTCATATATGGTTGTGAAATTGTTTCATATAATACTTAATGAAACTGTTTCATGTATTTCTCTAACATTAATGAAATTGTTTCATGTATTTCTCTAAAATTAAAATAATGAAGATGATAATATTTATGATTAACACCCTCCACAATAAAAATGATTAATCAACCTCTCATAATTACAAAAAAATGAACAAAATGAAAAATTATGATTGGTTGAATGCGGTTTGCACGGTTTGTACAAATTGAGTGGTTTGCATTTAATCACTCCTATATATATATATATATATATATATCCTTAGCTACATATTTACTATATTACACAACACCTACCTCATATTTCTTTAAAGAAAATATATAATCAAGTCTACAACTTATTATTTTACACGTATACCATGTCTTAAATATCACCTTTGTACTCCATAAAAATAAGTAATAACTAATGAATAAACATGTATAATACAAGATAAACATTCTGGGGCTGTTTGACAGTTGTTGAATGGTTTTGTGCATAATTATTAAGTGGTCAGAATGATTAAGAGGTTTCTCATGATATAGTGTAAAATGAAATATAATTGTTTGATAATTGTTTGCAATGAAATTAGGGCTCTTAATGGTTAAGGGAGGCCGATGATACAAAATCATTCAGAGGGTTTTAGAACCATTAAGAACCAATTTTTTTTTTGCCAAACAAGATTCACCTCTTAACGATTCAGAGGTTGCCTCTTAATGGAACGATTTAGAGGTTGCCTCTTAATAGAACGATTTAGAGGTTGCCTCTTAATAGAACTATTAAGAGGTAAACAAACAACCCCTTAATCCTATTTGTATGCCGGAATATGACATAAAACTAATAATCAACTGAAAACTCTCTTTTTCTTTCAAACCATAGAAAAACATAAAATAAAATCGAGAGACAAAATAAAATAAAACATAAAGTACGATTGGAAGTTCAAGCTACCGCCGTCAAAATCGAAATGTATCACAACTACATTACCGAACACAATTCTAGTTAAGCTAAAAAAACTAGACTAGATTTAAAAATATAATCCAACTAAAGATATTTTAGTTTGGGAAAATTGCAGCAAAATGGAACCAACTTCCACCTGATTTCTATTTTGGAGAACCAACTTTCAAAATTGTCATTTAGGGTTCTCTATCAAACTTTTTGTTTATTTAAGGGTCTAGTTGATATGTTGACATGTAATACTGACATCATTCAGATCTTTTGTCAACTAAGATATTCCACGTCATATTAATTTTTTATTTTAAAACTAATATTCCACGTCATATTTAAAATTGCAAAATAATTATAGAAAAATAACTAAAATTCGTTTTTTTTTTCCAAAAATTTATTGTAGTAAAATCCATTTTTGAAAAAATCTTCAATTTCATATCTAATTTTTTTTTTAAAAACGAGATTTGAAATGAAAATTTATTTTATTACAATAATTTTTGAAAAAAAAAACGAATTTTAGTTATTTTTTTATAATTATTAACAATTTTAAATATGACGTGAAATATTAGTTTTAAAATAAAAAAATTAATATGACGTGAAATATCTTAGTTGTCAAAAGATTTGGATGATGTCAGCATTAACGGGTCAAATGGTCAATCAGACCCTTAAATAAACAAAAAGTTTGATAGAGACTCCTAAATAACAATTTTGAAAATTGATTCCTCAAAATAAAAATAAGGTGAAGGTTGGTTTCATTTTGATGCAATTTTCCCTTTTGGCAATCAATTTTTTTTTATCAAATTAGCATTTTAGAACATTCATAAAACGTGGTGACGCGTTCTTTTGCAATCATTTTAAAATTTAAGCAAACCAAAATTCTCAGAAAAGCCTTTCATTGCGCCTGAAACTATGCTGCTTTCCCTTCTTTTGCTTTGGATTCCGGTTTTGATCTTGACCGCCACAGCTGTTGAATATCGAACACAGGACTGCGGGCTCAACACCACCAGCCACGCAAACAACACCACTTACTTTTCAAATCTCATCCAAGTCCTCCAATCACTCGCTTCGAATGACGCCGTTAATAACTGCAAGTTCTTTAACAAGAGTGCTGGAAACGGCCATCAGGACGTTGCCTATGGCCTCTACCTTTGTCGGACCGACATTCTTCCAAACGATTGTCGTAACTGTGTGCTTAAAGCCCGTGACGATATCAATAACTTATGCCCATTCTCAAAAGAGGCGGTGGTGTGGAAGGATAACTGCATGTTACGCTATGCCAATTACTCACTGGACTTGATGAACTCATCAAATTTCAAGTACGCGTGCAGCGACTACAATATTTCTCAAGATACCTCAGAGCAAACTCAGTTTTGGGAAACTGTTAGGAGTTTGATGGATCCATTAGCATCCTTGGCTCCAACTCATCCAAAAGAGAAGATTGCATATAATGAGTTAAGCTACAATAATAACGCAAAGGTTTATGGATATGTTGAGTGCATACCTTATCTATCAGCTTCTGATTGTAATCGGTGCGTTGGAGAGAGTATTCATCGCCTGTTACAGTTATGTTATCCGACAAGAGGAGCGCGAGTGCTGACCCGAAGTTGCAATGTTAGATTCGAGACTTATAAGTTCTTACAAGTCTCAGCAGCCTCATCAGACGATTTATCAGGTTTGATATCAAATTCATGCTTCTTTTTTGTAATATGATCTGTTCATTAGTGTTCTTGAAAGAAATATGTTCACCTTGACAGATTTTCCATACAGTTTTACCAGATTCTAAAAACTAAAAAGTTGTACATTTAATTGTCAGAAGTGCCATGGTAAATGAAAAAAGGGGAATATATTTTGACAAAGTTGATTTCTTTTTGCTCAAATCCAAGGAAAACAGGAACAAATCTCAAAAGTTCATCCTCCAAACATGCAGGTAAAAAGAAAATCTCAACAACTATAATCGCAGCCATTGTTGGTGCAGTTGGTGCTCTTGTTGTGATAGCTGGCATATACCATATGTTAGTAAAGAAGAAACCACGACGACGCGCCATGTCCAAAGAACTGAATGATGAAAGTGGTATGTACAAATTGTCAAATAACTTTCTGGTACATAATTTGAGTAAACTCTTGGTTCATCAGAGTACCTGTTGTTTCCAAAGTAATTCAAATCAACACCTTACACTTGATTCAAAGTATCCATTTTCAAGAAAGTTAATAACATTTTCTTTAAAATGAATCTAGAACGTGCTTGATGCCAAAAGAAATTTCCCTCGGCATCTTCGAAAATGTTGAACAGGGCTAGTAAAGATTTTCAGGAAACACTGCATTTATATTATTTTTCCTTCTTGTATTAATATAGATAAGAGTGAAATTATAACTGAACAATCTCTACAATTCGAATTGGATGCAATTGAGGCAGCTACAAACAACTTCTCAGTAGATAATAAAATAGGTGAAGGTGGGTTTGGTGCAGTATACAAGGTACGAAATAGAAATCTTCTTATCTTTTACTGAATAAGAGATGTTCAACATACAACCAAAACGATGTTGATGGTATCTTTTTTACGTGTTCGTAAATGTTATCTTTTGATAGGGAGTTCTTCCTGATGGACGAGAAATAGCTGTGAAGAGGTTATCTAAAGTCTCGGGACAAGGCGCATTGGAGTTCAAGAATGAGGTTGTATTACTAGCCAAGCTTCAACACAGAAATCTCGTGAGACTTTTAGGATTTTGCCTTGAAGCTGAGGAGAAGATCCTCATCTATGAATACGTCCCCAACAAGAGTCTTGATTACTTTCTATTTGGTTAGCCTCCGTACCTTCTAAATTTCTAAAACAAGACTTTTTTGCATTAATTTCTTATGAAGTGATCCAGAAACTCATATATAGATCTAGACAAAACAAGCACAACTGGATTATGGAGTTGGATTGAACATATAGTTACTTGATCTTATATTGCATACGTTTATACAGTCTTATCTGTTTTGAAGTTCATTCAGCACTGACTTATATATAGATCCGACAAAACAAGCACAACTGGATTGGTCAGCGCGTTATAAAATAATCGGAGGAATAGCTAGAGGGATGTTGTATCTACATGAAGATTCTAGATTGAGAATTATTCATCGGGATCTCAAAGCTAGTAATATATTGTTAGATGAAGACATGAACCCAAGAATTTCGGATTTTGGCACCGCAAGAATTTTTTGCGGAAATGAAACACAAGCAAAAACAAACAGAATTGTTGGAACTTTGTAAGTTTCTCTATATGGAACTTAAAAAGAATATTATTCTACATGTAGTTGCCCTTCAAATAGCGTACTTATCATCAGTATATTTATGCTTTTAACGTTGTGTTTTCTTTTGATAGTGGGTACATGTCGCCAGAGTATGCAATGCATGGAAACTTCTCAGTGAGGTCCGATGTGTTCAGTTTTGGTGTACTGGTTCTTGAGATCATCAGTGGAAAGAGAAACTCAGGGCTCTTTCAATCTGATTATATTGATCTTCTTTGCCATGTGAGTACAACCATTACATAGTTAGGCTAATTAAGTGTCATCTTATCTATTTTGTTAACCTACTTAATTGGATGTATTCTTCTCAGACTTGGAATAGATGGAAGAATGGATCACCAATGGATATACTGGATTCAAATTTGGTGAACTCTAGCTTGAAAAATGAAGTCTTACGTTGCATCAATATCGCCTTATTGTGTGTTCAAGAAGATGCTGAATTAAGGCCATCCATGGCTTCTATAGTCCTCATGCTCAACAGTTACTCGGTTGCTTTACCTTTGCCTCAAAATCCTCCATTTGTATCTGGTAGTAGAGTTAGACATGATCTGCCCTCACAAATGCTGGAATCAGATAACAGTATATGTAAGACGAATGTTTGGCCTACTGATGTTTCACCCATAACTGAAGTCCAACCTCGATAAATCTAGCTGTTAAACTCTGATACAACTAGGTATACACATGTTCTAGAATATGTTTGGAAGCTTATACATGGGTAACGTCTATCATGTCTTGATGCTATGAACATTAAAGCATATGTTGAGAGTTTGTTTCATTTACTACCTATAATTTCCATATATCAAGATTAAGAAAGTGTAAAATCTCATTTGGATAACTCATTTAATATTGTTTTATGTAGTCAATATTGTACAAGAATGAATTACATTTCTATGGTGTTAAGAATAATTGTATAACTGATATGACGTTCTGAAAGAGAAGTGATATTACATAGTGGATCGTCACATCATTTTTGTAATTGTAACACTGAAGTCCACATCAGCTCATGTGACATTAATTGCAAGACAGTAATGATGTAAGATACGCCACAGCCGTGCGGTCGTACAGGGCATCAGAGTTTAAAGGGGCATTAAATTGTCATTTATTGTTGGTGTTGAGTTTAATAATTTGAGAATTGGACAACTGAGCTTTAACTATAAAAACAGGGCTCAAGGCCTAGTAGTGATGAATATTGAATGCACATTGTTTAATAAAATTGGAAAAAATTTTGTTTGTATAAAGTTGTCGGTGTGAATAAAGTTGTTTGTATGAATTAATCTGTTTGTATAAGTTGGAAATTTTTTTGTTTGAGAGGGTTTTATCACAGATGTAAGGAATGTTTTTTTTAGTTGGAAGGGATATGTTTGGAAAAAAATTTGGCTTTCCATAAAGCTCCCCCTAGAAGCTTACTGGATAAGTCACTTTCTATATCATTAAGCTACTACGAAACAGTCATGCATAGTTGAGTGAATAAGCTGTTAGTTCCATTAAACTTATTAAGTTGTTAACAGATAAGCACTTAGCCTTTAGTCGTTAGACCTGTAACTTTTAAGTTTTACTTTTTGCTTACTATTACAATAATTTGGATGCAATTTACTATTTTAGTTAAAAACTAATTATAGTTTTCCTTGTCTTTTAAGTTTCATGTATTAAAATAAAGTTTCTATTTTGCTAATTTCAATTTGGAAAAAGGAAAACAGGAAAACAAAGAAGCACGATCTTAATCCAAGATTTATCATTTTATATTTTGTATTCGGGGTTTTGGTTTTTATGTCCCCTCCATTGTATTTTTTTTTAATTATAATTAATAAAAATCAACATCGGGATGAGATACTTAGCTTGAATAAGTTCTAAACTCTTTAAAAAATCGCATGTTTCGTTGTTTCATTGACTTAAAAAATATGCTTAGGGGGATTTTTTATTATTTTCGCACAGGGCATCAAAAATCTTAGGACCGACCCTGATATGCCACAACGTATCACTTTGAAGTACCAATTGGAAGGCATTAATTGAAAGACCGATCCTCTCTAAGTTAAGTGTCTATCTCTTGTTCAAGAGTCCTCAATTGTTCCATTCAGCTTATCTGTATTCTCATGAAAATCATCGTTTTTATATGCCATGATAAAATCTTCAAAAGGGTATAAAACAAAGTTACATAGAGTTTTTATATATACAATGGGAGTTAATTTCCTGTGATATTGCTAAATATAGAAATTTTCAAGCAGAAGCTACCTATGCTAGATATTTCTTGATAGCAGGAGATTAATTGCTTTTCGTTCTTGGTTTTGTCTTGGGAAAACACTTTGGAAATGAAATAGTTTAGTACATGTAGGGCCTGAAAAAGTAAGAAGGCAACTTAGTTATGTATACATTCTATTCCATCTTGATGTGCATGCGCAGGACTCGTTTGATTATTTGGCATGGGTCCTTGTCATATGTCATTTTAGTTTGCGGTGGGTGGACATTTTGGAAAAGTAGGTCGTCGATAGTGGATATGTATGCGTTAAAAGCGACTTTAAGGTAACGTTTGAATAGGGACAGTTGACAACTGAATCCAATTTTTACAATCTGCTCATGGTAAAACTTCATATGGGTTCGATATACTTTTATCTTCAACGAATGGCTCCGCATTCAATGTGGGTCCCAAATGTTTAATCAATTTAATAGTTTCATATATTTGTTCAATCAAGTTACACTATTTGCATTACAATAAATACGATTAATTCGACAATTATTATAATAAAAGTCTAACCAAAACATTCACACGATAAAAATATTGTCTTTGGCATGGTCGCGAGATACCAATAGATTTAGGATCTTCATATTCCAATTAATCCAAATAACTATGAATACGCATTCAAGTACCAATATATCGAATCATAAATTAAATATTGAGAATCAAAACGCATATGTCATATATTGTTTTGTAGGGTTGATCAAAGTTACAGTATCGATTGTATTACCAAAGTGATTTACAATCTCAAACTGATAACAACAAACCACAGTACAAACTGACTCGATGCACTAAATGCAGATTAACAAGATCTAAATATTGTGTATTGCATTTTTAATGATTCATGCCAATCCACAAACGTAATATAGCAGCTAAAAACATATATATGATTAAACATCAAAGCGGCACGTAAATCGAGACAACATAGAAAAGAAAGAAACTTCATACTACACCAAATGTTGTCTTGGACAACAAATGTAAATTGCTTATATTGCTTAAGATACGCTAAGACAACAAAGACTATTTTATGTTGCCTAAGTTTCCTCTAATGCAACATATGGTTCTATGTTCCCTAAGTGAGACCTTAGGCAACATATAAATAATTCTATGTTGCCTGCATGTATCCTAGGCAACATATTAACCTACGTTGCCTTAGTTCAATGTTGGACACTCATATTTTTTTGAAATCCGTCAAAATTTACTTAGTCAACATATATTGTTATACTATGTTGCCTAAGGTAAAAAACATAAATCCAACAAAGTTTACTTAGGCAACATATATTTCTATTTATATGTTGCCTAAGGTAAAAATTATAAATTCAACCCAATTTACTTAGGCAACATATATTCTTAACCTAAGGTAAACAAATTGATGCTTCCAAGGTGACAACTGACATTGTACAAAAGATTTATCATAATTTACTTAGGCAACATATACTATTGTTTTTATGTTGCCTAAGCTTAAAAACATAATAACTCACGGTAGTTGAAGGTTTTAAGATTGACATAAGTTTTAAGGTTGACAATTGGCATTGTATGATAAATCCATCACATTTACTTATGCAACATATAATCTATTGTGTTTGTTGCTTTAGATCTGTCTTAGGCAACATATATTCTTGTTTCTATGTTGCCTAAGATGAAATCAACTATAAATATTTGTAGTTCCCCCATTTCCAGCATCTAATCTTCATTTCCAACATTTTGTTTCTAAGGGCTTGGGACGTGATTTGGAGTATATTGGCTAGTTTTGTCTTCCAACAAATGTTGTATTCATCATCAAAAGCCATTTAAAGATTATTAGGTAATTATTATCGTATTTTGTAGTTATTTCATGTTTATCTCATGTAAATTTGGATTACTACCTGTCTAAAAATATCTATAGCTCTTACTATATGCATGCATTTATTTTTCACATATAGATATGACATAAAATGTGGACAAAAGTTGGATGAATTTAAAAAGATTCGAGGAAAAATACATTTTTGGAATATATGCATTTTTGGAATTTGCTAAAAAGAATTCAGTGAGTTGGAATGTTATTATAAATGCCACTGCCAGTGGAAACATGTTATTACAAAATGAGGCAGATATAATTTTGCATTTGAAAGATGTTGGTATAATGAAAAATTATACTGTGTGGGATCAACAGGGTGAAGTTACAAATATACCTACTGCATCACAACGAAGGTTGAATATAATACGCAATCGAGCGTCTTTGAGTCACAATGTCAATCCTATTGTAAATTTTGTGGAAGATGCATTTATGTTTCGTGAGCGGTACAATGATGGTGAATCAATCGCCCATGAGAGTACTCCAGTTTCTGATATGGACATTGTTGCTTCCAAATTCATTGATGCCTATTCACGACTGCTAGCAGAAACGAATACTCCATTGTACGATGATTGTATAGAAACTTACTTGGGTGCCCTTCTAAGAGCAATTTCTCTAAAAGAAGAAACTGGAATTCCTATTAAGGCATTTGATAAGCAATTGGGGTTTCAGAAATCTTTATTGCCCACTCCAAACAAGCTTCCTAAATCATATGCAGAGGCGAAAAAGATCCTTAAAGGCGTTGGGATGGGGTATGAGCTTATCCATGCATGTTTAAATGGTTGTTTATTATACTATAAAGAAGGTGACATACATGACCAGTGCCCCGTATGTGGATTGCCAAGATATGACGATGTCGATAACAAAGTACCGATGAAGACTATTCGTTACTTTCCTCTGACACCGAGGTTGCAACGTTTGTACATGTCAAAATATATTGCAGATCATATGAGATGGCATGGTCAAAGGGAAACGTCCCAGTTGATGGTGAAGCATGGAAAGATTTTGATAGTAAATGTTTTTAATATACTTGTTTGACATGCAAATTCTTTTAATATGGTTATATTTTTTGACAAGTAAATGTTTTAAATAGATTTGTACTCCTTGACACATAATAGGTCATATCCTCAATTTGCGAGTGAACTTAGAAACGTTCGTCTCGCTTTATCGACTGATGGGTTTAGTCCTTTCGGGGCTTCTGCTACTCCATATAGCCTTTGGCCAATTGTTGTGATTCCATACAACTTACCTCCTTCAATGTGCATGCAAAAGTAATTTAATATTCTAACGATGTGGATATCCGGACCAAAATCCCYAGGGAAATGTCTCAATTTGTTTATGAGACCACTGATTGATGACCTCAAAATTCTTTGGGAGACTGGTTTTAGGACATGGGATCGATACGGGGAAGAGTACTTTATGATGAAAGCTGCAGTGATGTGGACTATTATTGATTTTCCAGGGTTGGGAATGTTAGGTGGTATTCAGACGAAATGGTACAAGGCATGTCCCATATGTTTGGATGACACAGATGCTAAGTTCTCTCATGGTAGGATGTCATATATGGGGGCACGTAGATGGTTAGATATGAATCATGAATTTTGAATTCAAGGGAGAAATTTTAATGGAAAAGATGAGCTTCGACTAGCTCCACAAACTCGAACTGTGATTCAGGTTTATAGGGAAACTGTCTCCCATCGATACCCTCGTTTGAGTTTGGTTAAAGAGAAGAAATCGAAACAGGTTTGTAAATCTATTACATTCAAAACTTGTATTTACKTATCATATATGAAAATTAAACTAAGATTATTGTTAACATTAGGGGATGAATGAGCCAAAGTTGTGTTGGACTCACAAAAGCATCTTTTGGGAGCTCCCTTATTGGAAGAAATCTAGAGTGAGACATGCCTTGGATGTCATGCACATCGAGAAGAATGTATGTGACAACATTCTTGGTACAATTCTGAGGTTTGATGGAAAGTCTAAGGACGATCTTAAATCCTGCAAAACTCTTGAAGATATGAAGATACGCAAGCATCTTTGGCCGAAGAAACCCCGAGGCACCTCGGGAAAAACAACGCTACCTTACGCCAATTACACGGTGAAGCCTCAATTTCACCTCGAGGTGCTTGATCAAATTGTCGCGGTTCAGTATCCCAGTGGTTATGCTGGAAGCTTAAAGAACAAGGTAAACATAAATGACAAGAAGTGTTATGGTTTGAAGACTTATGACTGCCACGTGTTGCTTCAGCGCATTCTTCCCGTGGTTATACGACCGTACGTGGCCAATCATGTCGCTGATGCAATTTGCGACTTATCTAGAGCCCGTGACTACCACCGTTCCCATAAGTGAGATTTTTATCGACACTGGTCCTGCACCACGTATTGATATACCAAATGATGATGATGAGAACGATGAAGATAATAACGAGGAAGAGGACGAGGACGATGAGTATTACAGTGATGACGAGGAAGAGGACGAGAACGATGTGCTTGGAATCAACGATGATACAGATTCAGATAATGATGTTAATGAGTTTCATAATATTGGTGATGAATATCGCCATGACCCGAATTATTGATTAAATATTAGTTTGTATGATGTAATGAATTAAAGAAATTGATTAAATTTGTTTACCGTCTAAACCCATTTATTTTTGTCTCGGGTTTGTGTCGTGTCAAGAATTGTCACCCAAAAATGAAATATTATACTCATTTAATATTGGGTTGATATTGGATTACTATTATTTGAATCCAACCAACCCGATGAACCCAACCAACCCGATGAACCCGATATCCTTTTATTTAGACAATTACACTATCATGTATGCTTTTCATATACATATATTTTCAATCTATTTATATCTCTATATATCTCATTCATATATATGTTCATTAACTGTGAACATATATATGTAAATTGCGAAAATTAACTGAATATGATATACGTAAGAAATATGGATAAGTTGTATCAAATTGTTGATGTTGAAAAAAAAATTGTGAGTAGAGAAATAACATATTCAAGGTTAAAAGAAAATTTTAATATATCAAAGGATCAACCCGACTAACCCGACCAATCTGTACGGATGTATTTTTATTTAAATAAGCTTTAAATCATATATTGATGAGGAAACCATTTTAGGCACTGCCATGTTCTAGCAAGTTAAAAAAAGCAAAAACTCTTTTTCCCCAAAACCCTTTCCCCCTCTTTTCCCCCCAAAACCCTTTCCCCCTAAAATATTCTATCTCCCTCTTTTTTCCCCTCAAAACACTTACCCAGATTATTTTTCCTCTCCATAGATTATTGTTTTCTTCTCCAGGTATCATCGTATTTTCCAGGTATTATTCCTAGTGGTTTCACTTTTCTTCTCTAAGTATCATCTTCCTTCTCCAGGTATTTTTTCTCTCCATCGATTACTGTTGCATCTTGTTGCTTCACTTGTCAATACTGCTTCGTTTTGAAGCTTTTAGTTCACATCGAGGTGTATATGCAGTAGTATCATCGTCCTTCCTTTTGAAGCGTTTAGTTCACATCGAGGTGTAAAATTGTGATTAATCTGTTTGTGTTTTAGTAGTACAAACCAATTTTGGTTTCAGATTGTGTATATGCAAGATTGATTCACGCTAGGTCATGAATATATAGCTTGAACTGTGAACAATCCTTATTTTAAAATATACCCAACAGATGTGTGTGCGTTTTATGTGTAAATATCCATATATGTATATATCCGTATATGTATATATCCGTATATGTATATATCCATATATGTTACTTGCATAGTTAATTGTTGTGGTTTTTAGGTTATAAGTTAAGCGCCATAAAAAGTTAAAACATATTATTTCATTTTTGACGGTTTAAAAAGGATATATATATATATATATATATATAAAATAACGCAAAACTCCAGTAAGAATAGTGGGGAAAGGAAGAAGTAACAGTAGAAGTGACTAATGATATTCATGCGTTAAGAAGAACTTAAAAAAGAGGGAACATAAAGGCTGTTGGATCACATGCACATCACCTTCCTTTCTTCTTCTCTTCTCTTCTTTTTATATTGTTTATGGCTGATATTATAACCGTTAGTAAATAAAAAAGAAAAACAAAAAAGGGTGTAATTATACAAAAGGTCCTCCTAAACCACCTTTTTTTGGATCTGGTTCTGTTCTCCTAGATAGAATGTTGCTTTCCCATCCTTTGATGCTAAATGAACCTTTCCTTACCATTGATAACATATTAAGATGTCAATGGGGAAATGTCGTTAAACACTACATAACAAGGTTCAAAACAAATTGTTCTATAGTATTGTTCTTAAACATGTTAGACATTATTTTTGTAGATCCATATGCCTCCAAAAAGAACTCAAGCGTTTAATTTAGCAAAGGCGTCGGTCTTGGGGCGGACTACGGCACGCCTAGAGGGTGATTCGGTAGAAATCTAGTAAGAGGCGACACCTTCCGTCCAACGCCAATTGTACCTTCCGTCTTTGGACTCACCAACTACACCGGCGTCATCAGAGACGAGTACACCTACTAATGGGCCACTTGCTCTAGATATACGTATCAATTGTCGCCGCATCCAAGTGAAACCGACGGAAGAATCGGTTACAAAGAAAGCAAGACGAGGAATTATCACCGGAAAAGGCGATTAAGAGAGACATCGCTAACAATGAAAATAAACTTCTTCCTCTCAAGTGGTCCATGGAAAAAAAAATTGCCCGACACAAACAAAGTTTGTAGGATCGCAAAGCAAATCGGGAGTATTGTTAGTGAGCATATTCCAATGTTGACCGATAGTTATTTACAACTTCCACAAGACGAACTCAAGATTGTGGTTGATCAACTTAGCATAAGTATATTTTTATTGCTAGTTTTTTTTTATGATTTATGTCTTATTAAATAATAATGCTTAATTTTTTATTTCATTTTGATTTGTATTCACTTTTCAGGTTTTCTTTAAGATTGATTGGAATGGACCTCCGGGTGACACATTATTTGATTGGATCCACCTAACTGCACGTCACTCATACAATAGGTGGAAAACTGATTGCCACACATTATATAAGAAACAAGGCCATTTCCCAATCCCATAGAACTTTGTACCCTCGCCAGATCAGTGGGATCTTTTGTGCACACTTTTTGAGAAAGAAACATGGAATGCATTTAATAAGTAAATAATTATATATATATATATATATATATTAGTTTATATTGTAAAATAAATGTTTCTCATGTTGTAGAATAAATCAAAGAGAATGACGGAAGCAAGGTTGTCAAAAAATAGGATCGAGCACAAATCGGGACCGACTTTGTTCCGGTTTAGGGATACAACCTTGAAGCTACCGAACATGTGGCTCCTTATCTCGGTACAATTGCCGAGACCACTACAAGTGAAGATCGTAAATTAAGTAAATCTGAACTTTTGTTTTCGTGCGATCATGATTTGTATATTTTTTTTTGTTGTCCAGCATCACTTTTTCACATTTGACGCCCGTTTTAGCTTAGATTCAGCCTGAATTTACAGAAACTAAAAACTTAAAAGTTGTAGGACCGTGTGTTAGCTTTTCAGATCATCTTTAATCACTTAAATTCGAGCTCGGACGAGTGATATATGCTCGAAATACCATAGTCTCACAAAGCTGTCAAAAATATTCTTTTATCCCTTTTTTATTCCAACTTTTTCAAACCTTTAAAAATATAAAAACACATTAATGTAGTTCGTTTTTTACCATTTCAACTAATTAATGAGGGATGATTGACGGGAAATATATAATTGTAATAAAAACAATTGTTTGAATCGTATTTACAAAAACTTGTTGAGGAAGAGATTGAGAAGATTAAGAACGTTTTTTAAGGCACTCCGGAATTTGCCGGGACTCCAATTCGTTGCCCAATCGAAAAAGAAATATCAATCATCGAGCAAATTGTTGGTCCATCGGTAGGTACGGTTGTTCGACGTATGGGTAGCTTGGCGGTTCGATCTGCGAGGATGAGAGGACCGGCGAAGGGATTCTCTAAGCCGGTATTTGCAGTTGACGAGGAAGATTCGCGGCAACAATTTGCCGAGCGTGACGAGGAGATTCGCTTGTTAAAAGAGGGACAACATGAGGCAAAAAAGGAAGCTACCGAGCAAAAAAATATGATACAATCATTGATGACTATGTTGGCCGTTGGGTGCTAGTGATTCGAACTCTAACACAACCACCCCGACCTCTCACGCTTTAGGTTAAGTTTTAATTTTGTGTTATTGAACTTGTTGCCTACTTTTAGACTTATTTAGGAAAAAAAATTATCTTTCAATTATTGAACTTATTAATTTTGTTTGGTTATAAAAGTTGTTTGTATACAACATTTGCTTGTTTGTTTGCTTGTTTGAGATTCATTTGTAGAAAGTGTGCAWGAAAAAAATTGCATCATGGTACACAAAAATCTTAGGCAACAATTAAACAATATAAATGTTGCCTAAAAGAAATATTATATTATGTTAATTACAGTTCAAAGGCAACATATCTAACTAGAGTATGTTGTCTAAGCTGATATCTTAGGCAACATATTCAGATAGAGTATGTTGTCTAAGATGATATCTAAGGCAACATATGAAGATAAAGTATGTTGTCTAAGCTGATACCGGACACAACATATGTTTTTTACTTAGGCAACATAACCTTTTGTGTGTTGCCTAAGAAGCCCGCTTAGGCAACATATTCTGTTTGCATATGTTGCCTTGGTTCTCATGCAACAATGAGAAGGCAACACTGCTTAGGCAACACAGTTTTGTTGCCTAAGCCTTACGCAACATATAAAGTCCTCTTTGGCAACATTTTTCATTTGTTACCTAAGTGACATTTTGAGGTAGTGATAGAAGTTGAAGAGTTAATGTGGTTCAACTATCAAGGTGATAGTGTATGTCTATAGGGAGAGATAGATCGATTTATTACTAACCGGGAACAATGTCAACGTTTTTCCAAGATTCATGGATCAATAAATCAGCTACCCAAATGTTTCCCAAAACAAAGGTTGCTATTTTTGGTAACCTAACTAAAACAAAAGGAAAGAAACATGTACCTATGTTCTTCCCAAACAAAATCCAAGGCCAAAGGTCGTTTATACTTGGAAATGGGCAAGGCTACTTCACAAACCACATAGATTGCCTGCAAGGTACCCCTTGTTGTTTTTATGTTAGGCGTATGAGGAAAGGAGCCATGCTACTTCCAGGGGCACATAGGTCTCTCGGAAAGTGGCTTGAAAATGCTAAAGCATCTTTTTGAATTCTTACGACGCGACTTCAATTTCAAAAGTAGCCCTAAACACTTTTGATCACCATGCATCAAATACTTGTACCTTCTGCTTGGGTATTTGTACCACATCCCAAAAACTTACCAAAACTAAGTTTTTCAGCACTCCACTATGATGTGCAAATCACTAACAAATTCAAAGCACGAATCAATCCAATGAACATGAACAATAGTTGATAGAGATCAATACGAGGTAACAAAATGCATTTTGACTGTGACGAGCTTCGGCTCATCCATCACCTGTCAAAACCAAAAGCAAATGCTCGAGTATACAATCTCAATAAAACAAATGAGTTAAGCAACCTAAAATACGTACAAATTAATAACTCCCCAAGGATGATGCTATGTCATATGTAGTAATATTCTCATCTCTCCCACAAAGTATCGAACAAAACTAACACAATCTGAGTTGGATCAGATTCGAGCAATGCTCAAATTTAGCTGACGGAAACAACTTGGTGAACACATCAACATCATTATTGTCAGTGATCATTTTCTTCAATTACACTACTTCTGTCTCATGCAAAAGCTACCACACACATTAATGTGTTTCGTACGAGAGTTGAACGCTAAATTTGTAGCCAAATGAATTGCACTATGGCTATCACAATTAATATGAACAGTAGACTGCTTCAAGACCAAACCAACCAAGAGTTCCAGTAACTGAACTCTTTTTTAATAGACTTAACCCATCACAATAAGTTCAGCTTCCGTAGTCGATAATGCAACAAGTTCAGCCCAAAACATTTTAGGGAATCCAGATGTAACTGACAAACATCGAACTTTATCTAGCAAACTTTTGTTCATCCACTTGACGACTCCATTTGATTGTGAATTGCCTGGTGTGGTGTATTGACAATGGATATATCTACATGAACAAAAGTTTATAAAGTTACCACTAGTGTATTCACCACGATTGTCAGAACTTAGCACTTTAAACTTTCTAATGGTCATGACTTCGACAAGTGTTAACCAAGTTTTAAGTATTTCAAAAATATCCCACTTTAGTTTAATCACATACACCCAAAGTTTATGCCAGAAATCATCAATAAAAGTAACATAATATTTACCTCCACTAAGAGACTCTATCGAATAAGGTCCCTAGACATCTATATGAACATAATCGAGGGTCCCTTTAGGATTGTGTTTTCCAACCCCAGAAGAAACATGCTTCTTTTAACCCGAAACACATTTTGAACAGAAGTTCAGACTTGTAGGCATATCAACTGAAATGAGTTTCCTCTTGCGTGGAATCTCCAAATTCTTTTTTGAAGTGTGCCCTGATCTGAGATGCCATAAACGGATAGAATCTAAATTTCTCAAACTATCTACGACACACACGTCATAATTAGTTGTTTCGCCTACCAGATGAAATAGGTTATTTTCTGCTTGTTCACCTTTCTTCACAATAAAGTTCCCTCTGAACACACGCACACTCCCATTCTCAATCTGAATCTTCCAGCCAAGTTTGGACAGTTATTCGATAGATATCAAAGAAAGAAACCAACAATAACATCAACTTCACAATGAGTCCAACATTCAA
Organism: Cynara cardunculus var. scolymus; assembly: GCF_001531365.2. Lineage (NCBI taxonomy): Eukaryota > Viridiplantae > Streptophyta > Magnoliopsida > Asterales > Asteraceae > Cynara > Cynara cardunculus. The sequence goes on along the minus strand of NC_037537.1, from coordinate 1,042,247 downwards.
TATTAATAATCCATACTTACTAGTGCAGGAATTGGCACTGTAAGAATGAAACCAACATCAACATCAACTTCTCTACACCAGCTCTTCCATCTTCAATTCTGGTTAGACTCTCATTCCATAGAGAGATCATAAAAACAGTAACAAAAGGAATTCTACAATCAAGTCTTCAGTAGCCTCTTTCTAAGTCTGGTGATGGTGACCAAAATCCAAACAACAACAACATCTAGCTCACCAAGACAATTCTTCGTACATAATTACTAACATTTACTCCATTATTTTATGTGGATAAAAAATTGTGTTAATATAAATACTAAATGGAATATTCATCATGAATTTGATCATCATACATGTGATAAAAGTCCAAAATATCAATAGTATTTTTTTTTACTAAGACAATTCTTTTTTATCACAGTTACTAACCTCTACTCCTTTCTTTGGTGTGGGTCAACAAATACATTAATATAATTCCATAACGTGTATTCATCATGAATTATGTTGTTTCAAAATAGATAAGGTATTCATTATGAATAAGTATACTAAAATAAAGAAAAACTCAAAACATAACACATTCATTCACCATGAATATAAAGTCAATGCAAGATGCATCCACCATGAAAACAATAGTACCCAATATTCATCATGAATGAAAACAACTAACAAATATTCGTTATGAATGAATCTATTTACTGTAATCGCTTCCTACTTATGAACCAATATTCATCATGAGTGAACACAATTAGATAAATTTTGAGAAGAACAACGGAAGGTAATCAATAACAAATTAATTGGTAATCAATAAATCACACAATTATCACAGCCCAGTCAATACCGATTATCATACGATTATCACCAAATACGACTGCACATAGTTTGATTCGATTAGGTTCATGTATCACACGATTATCGCTGCCCAATCAATAGTGATTATCAAACGAATATCAACAAATACGAATACACATTTTTTGGTTCGATTAGGTTCATGTTTCACACGATTATCACTGCCCAATCAATATTGATTATCACATATTATCTTGTACAAGCATTCATAGCTTCCTTACCTACAATATTCGAATCTTCCATTCTCGGTCGAAAAAAGAATTCGATATTCAAAATATCCTAAATTTCATATATTCATATACAACGAGGAGAAAATGATGGGAAGAAAATGATGAACGTTCTATTCAAAATATTCATCTCGGTGCATTTCATCCTAATGTGCATCCAAGGGATGGAGATCCCTTCTTATATTTCTAATCTTAAGTACCATCTCATCGGAACCTAACCATACATACATACATATATATATATATATATATATATAGAGAGAGAGAGAGAGAGATCTTGGTTCAAATGTTAACCGAAACTATTGTGTTAACTTTGTTAACCATTTTCAACCAATCACAATTCATCTTAGTATTAGATTCCTATCCATCTTAGAATTTAATGAAAAGGGTACATATGTAATTTTCTTTTTTATGTAACTCCTATATCATTAATTGGGAGTTACAAAATCATAAAATATCATGATTTGTGTTAACTTATTATTAATCTTGTTATTTTTTTAATATTTATTTTCTATCTCTAATGTTTATGAATTTATGATTGGTAGAGGAGACATGATAGTAAAGTTTTCGGTATCGTTCATATTGACATATACGAAAGATGATGAACATGTGTGACCATATGGACACAAATTCACATATGAGAACATTCGTACAACCATATAAACACAACTCAACATATATGAACCATTGTGTCAATTACAAACACAAATTGGCATATATGAACACTTGTGTTAATTAAGAAAACAAATTGACCTATATATATATATATACAGTTGGTATAAATATGAACACATATTGACCCAAATAAACATACAAAAGATGATGAACATGTGTCACCGTATGAACACAAATTCACATATATGAACATTTGTACAAAATATATGAACCATTGTGTTAATTACAAACACAAATTGACATATATGAACTTTTGTGTCAAATATGAACACAATTTGACATATATGTTCAGTTGGTATAAATATGAACACATATTGACACAAATGAACATATGAAAGATAACGAACATGTGTGACCATATGAACACAAATTCACATATATGAACATTCGTACAACCATATGAACATAACTTGACATATATGAACTCTTATGTCAATTACGAACACAAATTGACATATATGAACTCTTGTGTCAAATACAAACACAGGTTGACATATAGGCACACTTGTGTAATTTACGACTTTTTTCCATATACACCCCTGTTCACACATGAACAATTCTCATAAATATCGAATACTTGTTCACATATGAACCATTAACAAAAAAAAAAAACCCGTAGAAGAATCTGTTTTCGGGGATCTTGCTGTCGGTTTTGATTTGATGACGAGATTAATTCAGGATAGTTACATTGTTATTAATTGGTAGTTACAAAACATCACATTGTCATTAATGGGCGGTTACAAAACATCTCATTGTCATTAATGAACAACAAAAATATTTTCCCGAAATACTCTTTATCTTGTCTATTTGTGCAACTAATTACACTTTATGTCATGAATGATCTTAGACACAAATTTCAAAGATCAATGATCAAGATTGGTTAACAAAGTTAACATAATAACTTGGGTTAACAAATGAACTTGCCCCTATATATATACACACACATATATATAAGGGTCCATTCAAGGGTGAACTGATTCGTTTGTGGTAAACGTGAGATCCAATGTAAACCACTCGTTTAAGATATTTAAGGATATTTCTTAAATAAACTTAAAGGATAGTTATCTAGTATATCAATTACCTAATATACATCTTAAAGACGTTTGTGAATCAAAGTGTATCATAGTGATAACATTCACAATGTTTCACGTGTATCACAATATATTTAAGGATATTTATGAAATTATTTTCACATTGTGCATCTTGTATGTATATTTAGGTATCATAGTGAATATTGTTTGTAGGTACCACAGTGTGTATCTTATGTTCACATAAGGTTCATCGGAATAAGGTTCGCCGAATAAGATTCGCTGGAGAGAGGAGAGATGAGAGAGAATATTTATAAAATCCCTAAAATGCCCTTAATTAATAGTTTAAGTTAAAATTACCAAAATTATTAATTTCCTAATTTAACCTTTGATTTGTGGTTGAGATTGGATCTCACGGTTACCACAAACAAAATAGTTCTCATTTGATTAGGCCCCTATATATATATATATATATATATATATATCTGTATAGGGTTGGGTTCACGTGAGACCAATGGTTTTTCGTGAGACCCGTAAGACCAATTTATGTTCATTGATCAACTTTATAAGTTAATGATCTAATGGTCTAAATTGCATGGTGGCAATTTTGTGATTATTGAGAAATCTCGTGGCGTTTATGAATGTTTAGATTTTTCATATTGTAGATCTAATCCAAGGGTTAAAAATTGGTCTTACGGGTCTCACGAAAAACCATTGGTCTCACATGATCCCAAGTCTATATATATATATAGGGTTGGGTTCACGTGAGACCAAAGGTTTTTCGTGAGATCCATAAGACCAATTTATGTTCATTGATCAACTTTATAAGCTAATGATCTAATAGTCTAAAGGTGCACGGTGACAATTTTGTGATTATTGAGAAGTCTCGTGAAAATTTTATAATAATGAATGTTCAGATTGTAGATCTAATCCAAGAGTCGATGATTGATTTTATGGGTCTTACGAAAAACCATTGGTCTCATATGATCCCAAGTCTCTCTCTCTCTCTCTATCTCTCTCTCTCTCTCTCTCTCTCTCTCTATATATATATATATATATATAGGGGAGCATTCAAATAAAAACCACTCAATTTGTAAAACCATGAAAACCTCATTCAACAAATCATAATTTTTCATTTTGTTCATTTTTTTTGTAATTATAAGAGGTTGATTAACCATTTTTATTGTGGAGGGTGTTAATCATGGATATTATCATCTTTATTATTTTAATTTTAGATAAATACATGAAACAATTTCATTAAATATTATATGAAACAATTTCATAACCATATATGAAACAAATTCATCAAAAAAAGTATTATATTAAACAATTTCACAAGATTAAACAATTTAATGAAAAAATTTCATAAGATTAAACAATGAAATCGACGTATGATGGTGGTTTGTACGATTTTTACAAATGAGGGTGATTTTCATTTGATCGCTTATATATATATATATATATATATAGAGAGAGAGAGAGAGAGAGAGAGAGGGAGAGAGAGAGAAAGAAGGTTTACTTTGTAAACCATCCATTTCATACAAATCTTACAAACTAATCGCATCCATCCATTTTTTTTTTTTTGATGAAAGACCAAGATTAGAACAAACTAAATAAGTAAAGTACAAAAAATAAAAGAAAAAAGAGAATTCATATTGGAGACACGGAAGGGAAAAACGGGAAAACCATGTTCTAAAATCTGTTTCATTACAGCTGTTATACATATGAACTTGATGTAATCATATATGACCTATGAACCTATTTATTACAGTTGTTATACATATAAACCTATTTCATTACAAATTGTTATACACACCTATGAATATAAATCTGTTTCATTATAGCTGTTATACATATAAACATGATGCAATCATATATAACCATGTTTCTTTGAACAGTTTGAGCCTGTTTCATTAGAAACTACTTTGTTTCATTGAACAGTTTGAACTTGTTTAATTGGAAATTAGTGACAATTTTTTAAACAAAATTATTCTACATTTTTTAAAATATGGCAAAAAAAAAATTCAAAAAATTTAATGGATACCTCAATTAAAATTTTTGCTAAGATTGTGCTAATCAATATGTCATCCACATTTATATGAATATTATGTTGTTACCAAACTTACCTATTAATATTAAATAATTACCAAACATAACTATTATAATTCAAATGACCATAATACTCTTATAAATTTTTAAAAAAAAGGAAAACAAAAGGATTTATATGATTGGTTGTAATTAATTTGTGAGGTTTGTACAAATTAAAGTGGTTTATATTTGATCGCTCATCTCTCTCTCTCTCTTTCTCTCTCTCTCTCTCTCTCTATATATATATATATATATAACCAGGTTCAAATGTCAATCTTCAAGAAGTTTAAATATCATATAATATTGAAATATCTCGTGTTACCACAAATTGTTTAACTTCTCACATCATCTTTCATATATATATATATTAGATATATGTTCCATGCATGATGCATGCCTTTTATTCCCTTCGCTTTTTCCGTATGTTGTATCCCACATGAACAACACAAAGAGCTGGTAATATTCTTCTCTTGCGCATGATCATATTGTGTTTGAATTTCTTATTATTTTTAATGCTTGAACATGTTCTAAATTAAGAGACTTGAGTAAAGTCAAAGATAGATAGACAAGGTTTTAGTTCTTCACGAAACCATTTGATGGTTAAAATATTTGATACATTTCATTTATTTGAACAAGCGCAAACCAATACCGTAATTAGAATCCTTTGATCATTTAGCAGCCCTAATGCAGGACTGTCTTCGGGGAGGATGCCACAGATACACTATAACAAAATTGGATTTATAGGACGTTCCAATCTCTAAGCGTCCCATTTATAGGACTTAATTTATAGGACCAAAATATAAATCGTCCTATTTAAATGTATTGTAATAAGTTTATACGACGTTTTTAGGTGTCTTAACAAGTTTTTTAGGACATTTTTAATATAAAGTGTCGTATTAGCAACTTTATAGGACACTTTTGAGAAAGTGTCATATAAACTCAATTTTTTATAGRACATTTGTTTTTATAGGACAAATTTTCAAATATTGTCCTATAAAGTTGTTAATGAGACGCTTTATATTAAAAGTTTCCTAAAAAACTTATTACGACGTCAGAAAACGTCATATAAACCCATTACAACACCTTTAGATAGGACGCTTTATTTTTTTGGTCCTATAAACTAAGTCTTATAAAGAGGTCTATTAGGACGCTTAGAAATTGAGAGTGTCCTATAAACCCGATTTTATTGTAGTGGCACTCGTTCACGACCCAATTTTTTTAGCATAAAATAATAGTATATTTAGTACATTAAAGATCTAGACATATTTCTGTAAAGAACTCTTGTATCTAATGTAAATAAGAATGAGTTTTATTTTCCTTATGGTTTATTAGTATTTCTCTTATACAATTTCCTTAATTATAAAAACCATTTATTAAGTATTTTTTTCGTACTTATCGAGGGTCTTTGTTTATATATGCCCAGAGCCTACGGTTTTGCCCTTATGTTTACGGCATATTATTTCCCAAGAACATGTCATAAATTAAGGTAATTAGTTTGTATATATCTCCTTGGACATGTTCAATTAAGTGATTGAATTTTGTTGTAAAAAACCCTAAAAAGTCTTGACTTGGAACCATTTGTTTTTGTGTTGTCCAATGACCTACTACTCTACTAGATAACTACATTAATGCACAAACGATACAGTTTCGTGGTTTTGTGAGCAGCACAAGATTTTCTGTAAAACCATATTCAGCCATCAAGCTATTGTCGTTAAACACATTGGAGACCCGTGATGTTATGATGAACAATAATCTGAATCTGTAATACCTACTTCAGACATTTGGATTCATTCATAATCGTTATAGATCACGAGGATATATGCCGTTAAATACAGTCGTTAGTACGTCATATTTATGCATATATAATGTAAAGTTTTACCAAACCTTGTTTTATATGAAAGCCATCAGCTTAAACTGATACATTAATTAGCTGGAATCTTACTTTAGTTTATAATATGCATGGCATCTGCTTCACGTTGTTCTCTAATTGTCTGCTCTGGGAAATGGGTTAGGTTAATGATTGCAACAAACATGTTCTTGATACAATGTCAACGATTTGTGCCATTCAACATTTTTGTAGCACATGATATGTCCATAGTTAGGGGCAGTCCTATTAAGGGTCGAGCCGGTTCCTCTGAATCCGCTCACTCATTTAACGTAAGAGAAAAAGTATATCCGCTTGATTTTGAAGGGTGCTCTTGAATATCTGGATACCAATTGTTTATAACATATATCAAAGTACACGGCTTAGATGGTTTGATACTTAGATAAAATTGTGGGATACAATAATGCCGTTGCAGATATGGTTTCGCCTCCCAGCACCCACATGCCCTACAAATGTTATTATAATAAGGGTGATGCCTGATTGGTTTGAGCTTGACTCCAAAGTTCAAAAGTACCAGGAGGTCTCAGGTTCAAATCCAATGAGGAATTAGTCGGCTCGCATAGCGGGTTGGATATCCATGTTAATAAAAAAAAAACTAGTAACAATAACAATATAGCTACAAAGATCAAACTCAACCTCATGTATAATTATAGACATAACTTAACACTTGTTTTGTTTATTTTTCTCTCATTTTGATTTTATTACGTTTCTTCATGATTTATTTTCCTTTCCATTGCAAATTCATCTTAAAAGTCGTTTTTATCTCATTTTTTGAAGACAATATATATGTATTTTAAAAGTCAAGATCGATTTCCTTTAAAAAGATGTATTATATTCTCCAAATTGACACAAATAAGTTTTTCTACGTCAAACCACGTCGACTTTCCCACGGTCAAACCACTAGTTTATAAATCGTTGATTTACCTTAAAGGTACACCTGTTCAAAATTTATGGGTCCGCCACGATACACAGTGATGGTTTTAATCTATATTACTCATTGCATGTGGAGCCTAATTTGAACTAGAAACCAAATTCACTACCAAAAATGCTATTTGTTCTCTGTCATTTTTATGTGGTTTTTCTGGGAGCTGTTCTATCTTTGAATTACTTAATGAAGTCAACCCTTTTAGGGTTTTTTTAATGATATGCAAATCATAGCAGTGCATGATACTTAAAGTTTCCAGGTCATTTTAGCCATCAGCGAGTTGGGAAAATGAATTATATATCATTGCATTGCATAGGGTTTCTCTAATCAACTATAAAATGAGCCTTGATCACATTAACATTTCAAATATCCCACAAATAATAAGAACTTGCTGAAATCCTTTCATCTTCAAAATGGCTGGTAGCAAGAACTTATTGGGGATTTTCATGCTTCAAATTATGCTTGTTGGTCTCTTTTCTTCGCATGCCGACGGCCAAGGCTTGAAAGTGGGGTTTTATGAGAAATCATGCCCTCAAGCCGAAGCGATTGTTTCAAAGGTCATAAGTGATGTTATGTCCGTCGCGCCATCTCTTTCTGGCCCTTTGTTGAGGATGCACTTTCACGACTGCTTCATTCGGGTTCGTAATAGCACATCTTATCATAAGATTTTAATTTTCTACTGTATGCATCTTAAAATACATGGATAAATCAGCTTACATAAGGTTTATATGAACCTTGTACTTCTAGGGTTGCGATGGATCAGTTCTTTTGGATTCACCAAATGGGCAATCCGAGAAATTTTCACCTCCAAATCTAAGCTTGCGAGGATTCAACATCATCGATAGGGTGAAGTTGGCATTAGAAAAGGCCTGTCCAGATGTGGTTTCTTGTGCTGACGTTGTAGCGCTAGTTGCCAGAGACGTTACAGTGGCGGTAAATTCTTTTCCTTTCAAAACTACATCTGAAACAAGTTTCATGTGTACAACATGATAATGCCAGAGTTTCATTATCAAAATTTCATTTCTTATTGCAATATTGACTAATTATCGTACTTCTTGTCTGTGTTTTCTCATATTCACAGACCAAGGGACCACATTGGGAGGTCGAAACTGGGCGAAGGGATGGAAACGTATCCCTAATTGGGGATCCCATAAGCCCTGGGACCGGCTTGCCATCATTTTCTGCAAACATCACTGTTTTGAAACAATCGTTTGCACTAAGGGGACTAAGTGCAAAAGACCTTGTTGTTCTATCAGGTACGTCCTTCATATGCCTGCAGATCAAATTTCAAGAAACAATCGTCAACCACTACGACATACAATGGTGTTTTTGACAAATTCATTGATAATCGTAGTCTATGGAATCACCCCCAAAAATGCAGCGTGTAATTTATATATGAATTTTTGATCATTTATAGGAGGACACACCATAGGGATGTCTCATTGCTCATCCTTCGAAAGCCGGCTCTACAACTTCACCGGGAAAGGCGATACAGACCCCACCATGGACCCCAACTACATTGCAAGATTGAAGTTGAAATGCAAGCCACGAGACCAAACCACACTAGCTGAATTGGACCCAGGAAGCTTCAAGACATTTGATGATTCCTACTACAGACTAGTGACTAAGAGGAGGGGGCTTCTTGAATCAGATGCAGCCTTACTTAACGACCCTGAGACTAGAGCTTACTTGGTTCAAGCTATTAGCCATGGTTCCACTTTCTTCAAGGATTTTGGTGTGTCTATGGTTAACATGGGCAGAATTGGGGTTCTTACAGGCTCTCAAGGTGAAGTTAGGAAAGTTTGCACCAAAACTAACTAGTCTCCCTTATCTTTAACCCAAAATAAATACCATCTCTAGCCAAGAGAGATCTTTTTCCTTTTCATTCATGTTATTGTATTCGATTTAATTTTTTTGTGTATCAATTTTTGTATTGTGAAATGTAGTCTTCGTGAAAACTTTAATGTTCATAATATATTTTGTTTGGAAGGGTTGGCTTATGTACTAAATGCTTAATAAGTTCAATAGTCATGTAATTTTAAATCTAAACCAATATTAGAATTTGTAATATATAGTAGTAACATAATAATAGAAGACTAATAAGAGGCAATGAGAAAAGATGTACAAGACTCGATTCTAAATCAAAAAAATAAACCAAGGCTTTCCCAAGTCCCAAGTCCCAACGATTCGAACTAGTCTTAGGGGTTGTTTGGTCGTTACTGAATGATTTGGTGCAGAATGGTAAAATATTAAGAGCCTTTCATGATATAGCACAAAATAAAATATAATTGTTTACAATGAAATTATGGAGCTGAATGGTTAAGAAGACCCAGTATACAAAATCATTCAGAAGGTTTTAAAATCATTAAGAGATAGATTTTTTTTTATCAAACAAGATTTATCTATTAACGGTTCAGAGACTGTCTTTTAACGATTTACTCCTAATTTTTATTTTCTTTCAAACTTTTTGTTGTTCCAATACTTTTGTATTTATTATTAGAATCATATATTTAAATTTCAATTTCAATTTTAAAAAATATTTTAACTTAAAACAAAAATGTTGAATTTTGAAGATAAAACTTTTAATAGTACAAATTTTGAATTTTGAATTAACTATATTTTTTTAAAATAATTCAATCAAATACAAACCATATCAATTAAGTTGTATTACATGAAATTTACTATAAAATAAGGATTTAACAAATGAAAACAATTAAAAAATGTTGATAATTATATTTTAAGGGTGGGATCTTATCATCAATCATACTTCCGATGTTTAAGTTACATTTAATTTAATAGTGTAGAGTCTTTTTTGTAGTAGTTAATGTTATCATATTTTTTACATTAAAAATTATACCGTATTTTAATAATATTATGTTTAGTTTAATAGAAGTAGGTTGTTTTTCTAATAAATTACTGAATAAAAAATTGCTTCATCATATATCAATCAAAAAACAAGTCAACAAAAGCTTGAAGATTTTATATAAGAACATCTACATCCATAGAAGTATATATATCTAGTGGTGTAAATGATATGAGACAACTTATGAGTTATTCGAGATTGATCTGGTTAAAATTCGGTCAACATTCGATTCGAATAGGCTCGGCTCGAACTCGAACTCGACTCGACATATTAACGAGTCGAGTCAAGCTACCCGATGCTCAACTCGAAGAGCTCGTGAGATACTTGATTATTTTATATATCATTAGTTTTAAAATATAATCAATTTTTACAATAAATTTTATAAAAATGTAAATAATAAAAATGTCTTATATTTTTAGATATTTGAACAAAATTATGCATTTTTTAATTATAAAAACTAATCAATTATTTTTTTATTAAAATCACAATTAAAAAAAGAGAAAAACAAAACTATAAAAGTGTTGGTGAAATTGTCTCACATTGGAAGAGATATGGTAAAGGAAGGGAAAACAGATGTTGTAAAAAGAGAGAGGATGAATGAAATTTCTAACTTTGTCTTTTTGATGATGAAGTTTGAAGTGGATCCCTTTAGTTTTATACAAACTAAGAGAATACCTTTAAGTTTTAAAATTTATAGAGAAGACCCTAAATTTTCATAATTTCAATAGGTGAGCTTGGTACGAGCTTGATTTGAATTTGAGTTCAAGCTTGTTTTATGTTGCAGTTATAGCTTGTTTCGAGTTTCAAATGAGTTCGAGTTTGAGTTTAAAAAATTGCAATCGAGTTCGAGTCGAGTTTAGTTTTTAACTGCTCATGAGCTTTCGAGTCGAATTCGAGCTCGAGTTTGAGTTTAGAAAATTGCAATCGAGTTTGAGTCGAGTTTAAATTTTAACGGCTCGTGAGCTTTCGAGTCGAGTTCGAACTTGAGAAATACCTATCGAGTTCGAGTCGAGTATATTAATACTCGAATTCGACTCGAATCATTACACCCCTAAGTATATCATGCTTTCCATTATGTCTAATTACCTTTTACAATTATTATTTTTATATGTCTATTTCATTTACATTTTAAAAGTGGTCCCACTACAACATTTATTAATTATTATATATATTCTAATTATCTTTTAATAAATACATGATATATAATTGTTTATTTTTATTCAATCTTTTAATAAATACACGGTATAATAATATATTATAATTATTTTTTTAGTTAATAAATACATGATATATAATTCTATACTTTAGTTTAATGTTAATTAAAATATTTCAAAGAAACGATTAATATATGTCGTAAATAATATAATATAATAATTTTACTTATTTTATAATTCATTGTATTGATTTAGTATATACTTAATTAAATTATATAAAAACACAACATTTATCGAATTAAAAAGATTACATATAGATAAAAAGAAAATATTACATTAATCATCGTTTTCTTCTCCTTTAAATCGGCTCCAAATATCTTCAACCAAACCTGCTTACATTTGATGTAATTTTATTTGTGTTGTTTTATTAATCGTACGTATTAGATTATTTTATATATAATTTTATAGATTTTATTATAATTAATTTTATCAATATTACATGTTTTAATATGTATAATTTTAGTTGTAGGTAATTATAAAATTTATTGTTTAAACTAGTTTGATTATTTTATATATAATTTTATAGATTTTATTATAATTAATTTTATCAATATTATATGTTTTAATATGTATAATTGTAGTTGTAGGTAATTATAAAATTTAAGGTTTAAATTAAGTTAACTATATTGTATTTATATTTTATCTAGAAAATTATATATATATATATATATATATATATATATATAGACTTGGGATCACGTGAGAGCAGGCTGTTTTCGTGAGACCCGTGCGACCAGTTTTTTACACTTGAAACTTCACAGCAAAATGTTGTGAAGGTAACCTTCACAATGTTTTTACTGTGAAGGTTCGGCTTTTTTAAACCTTCACAGTGTTTTTGATGTGAAGTTTTAAGTGTAAAAATGCGGTCTCACGGGTCTCACGAAACAACCTGGTCTCACGTGAACCCAACCCTATATATATATATATATATATATATATATATGTATTACACATAAATATTTTTTAAATAAGAATGAATAATTTAATTAAAAAATAAATTAACATTATTAATACATAAAATATATTATTTTATAAAAATTTAGTTTCTTTAAATAATTAAAATTTTTGAAAAAGTGGGAATGTCATTTAGACAACAAATGAAAAATGTTGCCTAAGAGGGGTTTATATGCTGCGTAAAGCGTAGGCAACAAACCAATGTTGCTTAAGCAATGTTGTCTTCTCAATGTTGTATTAGAACCAAGGCAACATATCACTACAACAAAATTAGGTTTATATGATACCTCCAATCTCTAAGCGTCCCAATAGACCGCTTCATAAAACTTAATTTATATAACCAAATTATAAAACATACTATCTAAAGGTGTTGTAATAAGTTTATGACGCTTTTGGAGATCTTAACAAGTTTTTAGAACATTTTTAATACAAAGTGTCGCATTAGCAACTTTATAGAACATTTTTTAGAAAGTGTCCTATAAACTCAATTTTTTATAGCACATTTGTTTTTATAGGACAGTTTTTCAAATAGTGTCCTATAAAGTTGCTAATGGGACGCTTTGTATTAAAAATGTCCAAAAAAATTATTACGACGTCAAAAAACGTCATATAAACTTATTACTACGTCTTTAGATAGGACGCTTTATTTTTTTGGTCTCATAAACTAAGTCTTATAAAGCAGTCGATTAAGACGCTTAGAAATTAGGAGTATCCTATAAACCCGATTTTGTTACAGTGTACACAAACAACATATGTTGTCTAAGCGGACTTATTAGGTAACACGCAAATGGTTATGTTGCCACTGTAAAAAACATATGTTGTATCATACAAACTCTAAGGCAACATTTGATTTATGCATATGTTCCGTAAGGTAACATCTTAGACAACATATTGTATTTGCATATGTTGCCTAAAATATCAGCTTAAACTACATAATTTATCTGCATATGTTGCCTTAAATATCAGCTTAGACAACATACTTTATTTAGATATGTTGCATTTGAACTATAATTAAAATAATATAATATTTCTTTTAGGCAACATTTATATTGTTTAATTGGTGCCTAAGATTTTTGTGCACCATGATGCAGTTTTTTTTCTTGCATACTTTCTACAAACGAATCTTATAAACAAGCAAACAAACATGTTTTCTACAACAAATCCCACAAACAAGCAAACAAATGTTTTATACAAACAACTTTTATAACCAAACAAACTTAATAAATTTCAATAATTGAAAGATAAATTTTCTAAATAATTCTAAAAGTAGGCAACAAGTTCAATAACACAAAATTAAAAACTTAACCTAAAGCGTGAGAGGTCGGGGTTGTTGAGTTAGAGTTTGAATCACTAGCACCCAACATAATGATCAACGATTGTATGATATTTCTTTGCTCGGCGGTTTCCTTTTTTGTCTCATTTTGTCCCTCTTTTAGCAAGCGAATCTCCTTGTCGAGCTCGGCAAGTTATTGCCACAAATCTTCCTTATCAACTAAAGATATCGGTTTAGAGAATCCCTTCGCCGATCCTCTCATCATCGCAGGTCGAACCACCAAGTACCTATACTCGAACAACCGTTCCTACAGGCAGACCAAAAATTTGCTAGATGATTGATATTTTTTTTCCGATTGGGCAATGAATTGGAGGCCCGACAGATTCTGGAGTGCCATCAGAAACGTTCTTAATCTTCTCAATCTCTTTCTCAACAAGTTTCTGTAAATATGATTCAAATAATTGTTTTAATTACAATTATATATTTCCCGTCAATCATCCCTCATTAATAAGTTAAAATGGTAAAAACGAACTACATTAATGTGTTTTTATATTTTTAAAGGTTTGGAAAAGTTGGAACGAAAAAGGGATAAAAGAATAATTTTGGCAGCTTTGTGAGACTATGGTATGTCGAGCATATCTCACTCGTCCAAGAACGGATTTAAGTGATTAAATATGATCTGGAAAGCTAACAAACGGCCCTACAACTTTTAAGTTTTGAGTTTCTGTAAATTCAGGTTGAATCTAAGCTCAAACGGACGTCAAAGGTGAAAAAGTGATGCTGGACAGCAAAGGAAAAAAATATACAAATCACGATGCACGAAAATAAAAGTTCAAGTTTACTTACTTTACGGTCTTCACTTGTAGTTGTCTCAGAAATTGTACCGAGATAAGGAGCCACGTGTCCTGTAGCTTCAAGTTTATTAGCCCTAAACCGGAACAAAGTCGGTCCGATTTATGCTCGATCTTATTTTTTGACAACCTTGCTTCCGATATTCTCTTTGATTTATTCTACAACATGAGAAAAACTTATTTTATAATCTAAACTCAAAAAAGTAATTTATATATTTAATTATTTACTCAGGAAATACATTCCACGTTTCTTTCTCAAAAAGCATGCAGAAAAAATCTCCCTGATTTGGCCGATGTACAAAGTTCATCGGGATTGGAAGACAACCTTGCTTCTTATATAATGTGTGGCGATCAGTTTTTCACCTATTGTATGAGTGGCACGCAGCTAGGTGGATCCAATAAAATGATGCTCACCCGAAGGGCCATTCCAATCAATCTCAAAGAAAACCTGAAAATGAATACAAATCAAAATGAAATAAAAAGTTAAGCACTATTAATTAATAAGACATAAATCATCAAAAAACTAGCAATAAAAATATACTTGGATAAGTTGATCGACCACAATCTTGAGTTTATCATGCGTAAGTTTTAAATAACAATCAGTCATCATCGGAATATGCTCATGGACAAGGCTCCCAATTTGGTTTGCGATCCTACGAACTTTGTTTGTGTCAGGCAAAAAAATTTTCATGTTCTACTTAAGAGGAAGACGTTTATTTTCGTTGTTAGCGATGTCTTTCTTAATCGTCTTTCCGATGATAATTCCTCGTCTTGCCTTCTTTATAACTGGTTTTTCTATCGGTTCCACGTAGATACGATGACAATTGACACGTATATCTAGAGCAAGTGTCCCACTAGTAGGTGTGCTCATCTCTGGTGATGCCAGTGTAGCTGGTTAGTCCAAAGACAGAGGATACACTTGGCGTTGGACGGAAGGTGTCGACTCTGACGAGATCTCCACCAAATCACCCTATAGGCGTGTCGTAGTCCGCCCCAAGACCGACGTCTTCGCTAAATTAAACGCTTGAGTTTTTTTGGGAGGCATATGGATCTATAAGAAAACAATGTTTAAATAAAATTCTTGTTTATACATAAAAATGATCAAACAAAAAAAAAATACAATTCAACAAATAAACAAACTGGAGATACTAAACTCAACACCTCTGTATTATCAGGAGCAAATGTCAACCATTGGTGATCTTTCCATGACAGTCTGTAACTCAAGTGTTGATTTAAAACATCTTAGTCCTCTATGCTTCAACAATGCCACAATAAACTGTTCTTAATTTAGGTACAGACCATTTAAAGGTATTCTTGTGCTTCAAAATAATGAAGATACTAAATGAACTTACACTTTTTGAAAATTGAGGGCTTGGAATTCCTGTTGCCAATGATCTGAACAACAGAGTTACTTGAAGTGGGCAATTGAACTCTGAATTTGGGAAGGGAAATATAGCTCCAACATCATTGTCAAATTCATCACAAGAAGCTAAAACATCTATGACATAAACAAAGCACGGTCTGTCTCAGAGCTACCAAGATGATAACAAAGTAATTGACACCAAGTCTTCACCCAATATAGCATAATTTACCTTGGTTTGTTGTTGAGTTGGGTATCATTACGTTTTTACCATCAAATGGATTATCATACTGAATAAACACCATATGTTT
Organism: Cynara cardunculus var. scolymus; assembly: GCF_001531365.2. Classification (NCBI taxonomy): domain Eukaryota; kingdom Viridiplantae; phylum Streptophyta; class Magnoliopsida; order Asterales; family Asteraceae; genus Cynara; species Cynara cardunculus. The sequence goes on along the minus strand of NC_037537.1, from coordinate 1,025,756 downwards.
TTCAACAAGCAATTTAAACAATGATACAAACCCAGAAATTCAAGAATATAATTCAAATGAAATATTAATATAAAAAAAATAAACAAAATACGCCAAAACCATGAAAACCATTTACTCATTATCCTAAATATGAGGATTAACTCAAACTACTTTGATCTATCTATATTCAAAGCAAAATTATAATGAACTTATACTTGGCACAACAACATATACATAACTATCTGTTTGAGTCAAATTATTTGAGAGATATGCGGAGATTTAAGGTTATTAGATTTACAAAGCCTTAAACCAAAAGCAAGATAACGTGTACATAATTGTAACACAATGGGCATCATGAGTTGAATCAATAATGCAAGTTCTTGAAGGGGCCACTACTTTGTCTGCATTGAAACATTGCATATAGAAGACTGAACATGAAAAATGTTAATAGAAAGCCAACCAACTTCATAAGAACCAAAAATGAACTTTGTCTGCACTGAAACATTGCATATATGGGCATAGCACATGCACATGCATATATTACAGATAGAGATAATGTTCCATGTACCAAATGTGCTTGCAGTTTTGGAATTCCCTAAATATTTAGCTTTTTATAAAGATTTAATGCAATGTTACAAATTAAGGTGTCATACACATCATTTATCTAGAACTTAGAAGGAAACTTCTCTCATATCTTTGTTATTGTATTAAGTTTAGTCATGTCAATGAACCAATTATGAATCATTACATCCATTTCAACTTACATCCATTTCAACCTGAAATCTTGGTTTGGGCTTTGTGACTGAAACTAAACATGGCTACAATAAAATATAATCCCATTAGAAGGATCATGTGCTAGTAAAATACAATCCCATTTCAACCTGAAAACCTGGTTTAGGCTTTGTGACTAAACTATGTAAGACAGTAAAACCATGGCTACAGTAATAATTAAACCAAAAGGTTAGTGTTAGAATTATTGTTAAATAAACAGAGAGGTACGAACCGGACCTCAAATACAATCCCATTAGATGTCAAGAAAATAAAGAGAAGAGTAAAAATAAACACACCAAGTATATAGAGAAAACAGAGGATGAAGGAAAGCAAACACTACTACTTTCTTATTTGATGATTAAACAAAAGCAAACAAAGCAGCCTATAGATAGGCAATAAATTAAACTGAAAGTACTAGAAAATAGGCACTAACCCACTATTCCACTCCATACTCCTATTGACTAGATAAACAAAGAAACTGACAATAAAAGACTAAGTAAATAAGAACAAATAAGTAGGACCCACGATGCAGACTTAAACTTTCTCAACAATCCCTCCCTTAAACTGAAAAACATTCAGTTTAATGAGGAACTCCAGCCTCCATTGATGTGCAGACTCCAAGCAACTTCCTAAGCTTCTGAAATGCAGGAAACTTGAGGGGCTTTGTCAAAATGTCAGCAATTTGGTCCTCACTTCTGCATTGAATGAGATTAATGACTCCATCATCTGTCAGACCCCTCAAGAAATGATACTTCACGTCTATATGCTTGCTTCGGCCGTGTAACACCGGATTCTTCGAGAGCTTTATTGTGGAAGTGTTGTCACAATAAATCTGAGTCGGCCCAGTCTCCTTCCAAAGCAATTCCTTGAGAATATTCTTTAACCAAACAGCCTGACTAGCACACCCTGTTGCAGCAACGAGMTCCGCTTCAGTGGATGATAATGTGACAATAGGTTGCTTCTTTGACGACCATGATACAGCTCCTGTYCCCATCATAAAAGCATACCCAGATGTGCTCTTCCGATCATCTACATCTCCTGCATAGTCACTGTCCGTAAAACCAAGCAACTCCGACTTCTCTCCCTTCTTKTAGAACAATCCAAACTCTTTAGTACCTTGCAGGTACCGTAGAATTCTTTTAGCAGCCAAGAGATGAAGCTCAGTAGGTGTTGATCCTCTCTCTCAGTGATTTGATGATAATCCTTTTTTCCTTTCGATGTATTTCTGTATCTGTAATTTCAGTTCCAGCAATCATACACTGAGCTTGTTCAGTGATCGCTGAAGAACTTGTTTTGAAATTCATTCAGAGACAACGATACTTCA
>NC_037537.1:999638-1023582 GCF_001531365.2 Cynara cardunculus var. scolymus | reverse complement strand
ACTTATCTTTCCGCAAACAATCTTGTAAAATCTGTATTGATCTTCTTTATCAATATATATTTTAAATTGTGTTTGTATTCATCCCCCCCCCCTTCTACAAACTGTTTAGTATTCTTGTAGACCCTTTTGGGACCAACAGTAGGACACTCCATGTACCTGCTGATTACACTTACAGAGTACATTATATCAGGCCTTGTGGCTGTTAAGTACATCAAACTCCCCACGATCTGTATATAAAGAGTGTCATCAACCTTCCTTCCTTCGATGTCTTTGTTTAGCTTCACACCAAACTCAGACGGAGTGTTCACAGCATTGCAATCCCTCATCTGGAACTTGTCCAAGATCTCTCCCAAATACTTCTTTTGAGAGACAAATATGCCAGCAGATGATTGCACTACTTCAATACCAAGAAAGTAATGCATCATACCAAGATCAAACATTTCAAATTCAGCCATCATGGAGCTTTTAAAAATTTCAAACATTGTTTCATCATTTCATGTGTAGATTAGATCATCTACATACAGGCACACAATGAGCATCTTCCCTCCATCTTTAACCTTTATGAAAAGTGTATATTCATACGAGCATTTCTTAAACCCGTCCTTCAAAAAATAAGTTTCTATACGATTATACCAAGCTCGTGGGGCTTGCTTTAATCCATATAGAGCCTTTTTTTAATTTATACACTTTATGCTCATTGCCAATTTTCACATAACCAGGGGGTTGATCAACAAATACCTCTTCTTTCAGATCTCCTTGGAGGAATGCTGATTTCACATCAAGCTGAAATATAGGCCATGAGTTCTGGGCTGCCATTGCAATCACCACTCCTGATTGTGTCATGCCTTGCTACCAGAGAAAAGATTTCTCTATAACCAACACCAAACTCTTGCTTGTAGCCCTTAGCCACCAAACGTGCCTTGTATTTTTCAACTTCACCGTTCTCGTTTAGCTTTGTCTTGTAAACCCACTTTACAGTGATTGTCTTTTTCTCTTGTGGAAGATCACATAGTTCCCACATATTATTTCTTTCAATGGCTGCAATCTCAGCATCCATCGCTTTTCTCCATTTTGGTTCTTTGACAGCCTCATCAAAGAAGGTAGGATCACAATCTGAAAACAAAGCAAAGTGTGTAAATGGGTCATCACCTTGATCAGCTCCAGGTACTTCATAATCGACCATCCATACGGGTCTTTTTCGAACACGCTCGGGTCTTGGTTCAACTGCTGGTCGTCTTTGACCGGCTGTTGGTCGGTTCTGATCAGGTGCTGGTGGATTCTGATCAGGTGTTGATCGGTGTTGATCAAGTGTTGATGGGTTCTGATTAGCTGCGACTGATACATTTGGAGTAACCTCCTGTTCAGACTCCTCTTGCACATTCTCCACCGGCTTTGGGTCATTACCATCAAAATCTGTTGGTATACTCTTCATAACGCCATCTCGATCCCCTGGAAAGAAATTGGTTTCATCAAAGACTACATCACGACTGATGATAACTTTCTTAGTGTAAGGATTATACAGCTTATAAGCTTTCGACTGATCACTAACACCAAGAAAAATGCACTTTTCTCCTTTATTATCCAACTTCTTTCTCTTTTCGTCTGGAATGTGGGCATAAGCTATACAGCCAAACACCCTAAGGTGGTCGACAGCAGGTTTCCTTCCGTTCCATGCTTCCTCGGGTGTCATATTCTGGACAGCAAGTGTGGGACTTCGGTTCAGCAAATGAATGCTCCAATGTACGGCTTCGGGCCAGAACCTTTTTTGAATGCCACTTGTGGTCAAAAGATTTCGCACCATGTTCATAATAGTGCGGTTCTTCCTCTCGCATAYRCCATTCTGCTGTGGCGTGTATGCTGCTGTAAGTTGTCTTTTGATTCCTTGATTATCACAAAAACTTGCAAATTCATGCGAGTTATATTCTCCACCAYGATCCGTGCGAAGAACTTTTATCGGCTTGCCAACTTCTTTCTCAACTAAAGCTTTATAGCTTTTGAAAGCTTTAAAGGCTTCAGATTTTTCTTGCAAAAAATAAACCCATTTTCTTCGACTATAATCATCAATAAAGGTAATTATGTATCTTTTACCTCCATTAGAATGTGGTGTTATTGGCCCGCAAATGTCGGAATGAACAAGCTCCAGTGCCTTCTTTGCTCTCCACGAACTTCCTTGTGGAAATTGATTACGGTGTTGTTTGCTAACAACACACTCTTCACAAACTTGAGATGGGACAGCCAACTGCCGGAGGCCTGTCACCATGTTTTTCTGCCATAGGGTTTTTAGTCCACCAAAATTCAGATGCCCATAGCGAAAATTCCATAGCCATGCTTCATCATCCAATTTTGTTGAGAGGCATGAGTAAGTTGTGTTGTGGAGATCGAGTGGGAACATTCGATTTGCTGTCATAGTAACCCGTGCAAGCAAGCCCAACTTTGCATCTTTAACCGTACATACGCCATCCTTCATATGTATTTCATATCCCTTTTCTTGTAACTGACCCGCACTAAGCAGGTTGGTCTTTAAATCTGGCACGAAAAGAACATTGAAAATAGTGTGAGTAGTATTTCCTTTTGACTGAATTAATACCTTTCCCTTTCCCATAACCGAAATCTTGGAATGGTCGCCAAACTTCACAGTGCTACGAAACGATTCATCCAATTCAAAGAATGTCTCTTTCTCTCCAGACATGTGATTGCTGCAGCCGGTGTCTAGATACCACATGTTTTGTTAGGTTTCCTCCGTCATGTGACATACCATCAGAAGAGAGACTTCTTCTTCATTTTCTGCAAAGTTAGTTTGATCGCCACTTCGTCTATGTAAATCAGAGGGACATTCAGATCTATAATGGCCATACCTATGACAAYCGAAACATTCAACACTTGACTTGTCTGCTGACCTCGAATGTCCTCTGCCTCTTCCTCGGAATTGACTTTCTTGCCGATTGAAATGTTGCTGGTTCCCACGATCATTGTGATTTCTGCCTCCTCTGCCACGATAATTTCCTCGGCCTCTTCCTCTACCTCTATTAGTTCTATTCCATGTAGAGTGATTTTCTGCCTTCAGTGCTTGTTCTTCCTTCCCTTCATTCTCCTGCTCGTTAATTTTCCTTTCATGAACCAACAAAGAGCTATGTAGTTCATCAATGGAAATCAAACCAACATCATTAGCTTCTTCTATAGAACAGACAACAAAATTAAATTTTGGTGTCAACGATCGAAGAGTTTTCTCAACAATATGCACATCCTCCGTCTTGTCGCCATGAATTCACATCTTGTTAACGATTGCCATCGTTTTTGAGAAATAGTCAGTAACTGATTCTCCCAACTTCATTCGAAGCATCTCGAACTCCAAACGTAGTGCTTGAAGCTGCTGCCTCTTAGCCCTTGTTGTACCTTGATATTTCTTCTTCATGGAATCCCAAATATGTTTGGCGGTGTCTTTGCAAAGAATGGTTTCCAAGATTGATCGGTCAATCGCTTGGAAAAGATGATTATTTGCTCTAAGATCCTTTAACTTCATCCCTTCAAGTTCCGTCTTTTGTGCTGCCGATAACTCAACACCTGCAGCTGGTTCTGCTACTCCAGAAAACAACAATTGGCCAATATTATTTGGACCTCAAGAAATTCTCCATTAGAATGCTCCAATGGTCATAATGACCATCAAAGCGTGGGATGGCAGGTTGTACAAAACAATCAGAAGAAGCCATAAGGAAAGGGGAAAAATAAATTTCTACTCTTCTTGAAACCAAGCACTGATACCACTGTCAAGAAAATAAAGAGAAGAGTAAAAATAATCACACCAAGTATATAGAGAAAACAGAGGATGAAGGAAAGCAAACGCTACTACTTTCTTATTCCTGATGACTGAAGAAAAGCAAACAAAGCAGCCTATAGATAGGCAATAAAGTAAACTGAAAGTACTAGAAAATAGGCACTAACCCACTACTCCACTCCATACTCCTATTGACAAGGTAAACAAATAAACTGACAATAAAAGACTAAGTAAATAAGAACAAATAAGTAGGACCCACGATGCAGACTTAAACTTTCTCAACATTAGAAAGATCATCTGCTAGATTCAACAAGCACTTGTGTATGAGAACATCTTCTGCCTTTTCCACATTTACATCAAATGCATACCTTCAACGCAGTATAGCAAATTCACCAGATATAAATGAGTAGTGAGAGTCTACCAAACACTTTGACATTTCAATTTCCAAACCACCAAAGGAAAAGAAATCGAGTATTCAAAGGAAAAGTTAAGGAAACAAGAATTATGCAAGCAAACCTTAAATCAGGAGAGAAATCGAGATTTGGTTGGAAGGAATCGATGGTAGGTTGGAGCTATACCTTAAATCAGTGATTTAATCACTGACCTAGACCTTTGCCTTCAATAGACTAGAGAGAAAGCAAGAGAGCACAGAGAAATCGATGGAGAGAAATTCGGAGCAGGAAATCAATGATTTAATCACTGACCAAGACCTCCTATTACACCATCTAAGGCAATTGATGGAGAGAACAAAGAAATTGATGGAGAGAAATTGGGAGCGGGAATGGTGTTGGGAGGGGCGGTGAATAAGGGAGATGAAATTTTTAGGGGGAAAGAGTTTGACTTTGGGGGAAAAAAGAAGGTACATGAAAAAAAGATATTTACATTTTAAAAACTATGTTTTGGCAATACAAACGCTTTTATTTTTGGTAAATTTCGTTTTATTAAAAAAATATTTTTGGTAAATTTCATTTTATTTTTTTGGTACATTTTATTGTATTTCCAGTTGAATCGAATAAAACTCAAAATATCCATTAAAATTCAATATAACCAAATAAATACAAATATGTTCATTAAAGTCCATTAAGATTCATTACATCCCAATAGTATCAGTTAAAGCACAATTGAAACTAATAAATCCTAGTACGTCCATTAAAGTCCACTAAGATCTATTACATTTCAATAGTACCCGTTAAAACCTAATTGAACCAAATAAGGCCCAATAGATCCATTAAAACCCAATACATCCACTAAGATCCATTAAATCTCAATAGTACCCGTTAAAACCCAATTGAACCCAATCCGTCGGAAATCTGTCACTTCAAATTTTAAAATTCTTACAACTTCAAATTTAAAACTCTAGATTTTTAAATTAAAATTTTATTATTTTTACTAATTAGTGTAACAAACTAACAATTTGCTGTTGAATTTGGACCTGTTAAGAATGGTTGTGACACATTTAGCACTAAGACGGCCCTCGTATGACCCATTGCGAATAGGGGTGGAAATTATTGACACGACATGAACTCGACACGAAAATAAACGGGTTTGGGAGGTAAAAGAATTTAATCAATTTCTTTAATTCATTGTATCACACATACTAATATTTAATCAATAATTCAGGTCATGGAGATTTTCATCACCAGTATTAGGAAACTCATTAACATCATTATCTGAATCTATATAATTGTTGATTCCAAGCACATCGTTCTCGTCCTCTTCCTCTTCATCACTGTGGTACTCATCGTCCTTGTCATCTTCCTCATTGTAATCTTCATCGTTCTCATCATCATCATTTGGTATATCAATACGTGGTGTAGGACCAATGTCTATAAAAATATCACTTATGGGAATGGTGGTAGTCAAGGGCTCTTGATACGGTTCCTCTACCTCATAATGTGGACCGACATTTGTGTTTCGTGCAAGTGTAATCGCCTTGTATGTACCTCTATGAAACATGTGATGAACAATATTACAACCGTTACCAAACATTGGATCATCGACGTAGAATACTTGTTTCGCATGTAAGGAGAGACAAAATTGACTATCTTTGAAGCAATCGGTCTTTGTATCAATCGAAATCAGACCACGATTTAACTTTGTATTTTCTTCGTCATACCACCTACACATAAACAACACGACCGACATCGCTTCCCGAAAAATTAGCTCTACAACTAGTTGTAGAACCCCGTAGTATGACACATCGTCTGCCACTATCATCACCATGTTATTTTGTGTCTTACGACTCTCATCTCGTTGTTCACATACGAATCTAACACCGTTCATGTTACACTGTACATACACAACGATTTTTTGAGGGCTACGTGATCGTATCTTTAATTCCTGTTGTACATTACGTTGTTCGTTTGCCATCTACATGATAAAATATATGAGTGGCAAGAAACAACATATAACCCAAGTTTTGAAAGTCTTCAAACATGATAAAATATATAACCTAAGTTTTGAAAGTCTGATGGAATGTCGCGATACGATGCTCGAAGCAACCTTTCGGGTAGTATATTACATAAAGTTCATTGAACTTATCAATATCTACTTGTGCTTCTGTACAATTAACAATAACCATCCAACAAGCTATTTCCATTTTTTTACTAGTCAAAGTGGCATTCTAGAGGCGACTATTCGGGATAACATAATCAGACACGACTAAGAGGGTCCATCAAGATGAATCTGACATCAAAGTGTTGTTATGTACTACTGGTACGGTATTCAAATAAAGATTCATGAATGTCACACACTCATGCATGAGGTACCATTCTGCAATACAACCCTCGGGGTAAATTGTATTTGTTAATACAATTCAATATATTTAATTATCAATATCAATAGTGTGCACATACCTCTCTATAGGAAACATCCCAGTGTAATGCACAAGACCGGTTAGGAAGACTTGTTTAGGAAAATGGATGTAGAGATGTACCATGATTGTGAAGAAAGCTGGAGGGAATATCACCTCTAGCTTGCATAAAATCAAAATAATGTCCTTTTGCATATGTTCAACATCCGACTTCTTTAACTCTCAAGAACACAACATCTAAAAGAATCTGGATAAGTCACAAATTGCATCAGCGACATGATTGGCCACGTACGGTCGTATGACCACGGGAAGAATGCGCTGAAATAATGTGGCAGTCATGAGTCTTCAAACTATAAAACTTCTTGTCATTTATGTTTACCTTGTTCTTTAAGCTTCCAGCACAACCACTGGGATATTGAACAATGGAAATTTGATCAAGCACCTCGAGGCGAAATTGAGGCTCCACCGTGTAATTAGCATAAGGTAGTGTTTTTTTTTTCCCGAAGTGCCTTGGGGTTTCTTCGGCCAAAAATGCTTGCATATCTTCATATATTTAAGAGTTTTGCAAGCTTTAAGGTCGTCCTTAGACTTTCCATCAAACCCCATAACTGTATCAAGAATGTTGTCACATACATTATTCTCGATGCGCATGACATCCAAGGCATGTCTCACTTTAGATTTCTTCCAATACGGGAGCTCCCAAAATACGCTTTTATGAGTCCAACACAACTTTGGCTCATTCATCTCCTAATGTTAACAATAACCTCAGTTTAACTTTCATATATGATAAGTAAATACAAGTTTTGAATGTAATAGATTTATAAACCTGTTTCGATTTCTTCTCTTTAACCAAACTCAAACGAGGGTATCAATGGGAGACAGTTTCCTATAAAACCTGAATCGCAGTTCGAGTTTCTGGAGCTAGTCAAAACTCATACTTTCCATTAAAATTTCTTCCTTGAATTCGAAATTCATGATTCATATCTAACCATCTACATGCCCCCATATACAACATCCTACCATGAGAGGACTTAGCATCAGTGTCATCCAAACATATGGGATAGGCCTTGTACCATTTCGTCTGAATACCACTTAACATTCCCATCCCCGGAAAATCACTAATGGTCCATATCACTGCAACTTTCATCATAAAGTACTCTTCCCCTTATTGATCCCATGTCTTAAAACAAGTCTCCCAAAGAAATTTGAGCTCATCAATCAGTGGCCTCATAAACAAATTGAGACATTTCCCTGGGGATTTTGGTCTGGATATCAACATCGTTAGTATATTAAATTTCTTTTGCATACACATTGAAGGAGGTAAGTGTTATGGAATCACAACAATTGGCCAAATGCTATAGGGAGTAGCAGAAGCCCCGGTTAGGGCTAAACCATCAGTCGATAAAGCGAGGCGAACGTTTCTGAGGTCACTCGAAAATTGAGGAGTACAAACGCTGCAACCTTGGTGTCAGGAAAGTAACGAACAGTCTTCACCGGTACTTTGTTATTGACATCTTAATATCTTAACGATCCACATACGGGGCACTGGTCATGTATGTAGCCCTCTTTATAGTATAAGAAACAACCAGTCAACACATGTGTGGATAAGCTCATACCCCATCCCAATGCCTTTAAGGGTCTTTTTCGCCTCTACATATGATTTAGGAAGCTTGTTTGGAGTGGGCAATAAAGAAGGTGACATACATGACTAGTGCCCCGTATGTGGATTGCCATCTCATATGATTTGCAGTATATTTTGACATGTACAAATGCTGCAACCTCGGTGTCAGAGAAAAGTAACGAACAGTCTTCATCGGTACTTTGTTATCGATATCTTCATATATTGGCAATCCACATACGGAGTACTAGTCATGTATGTCATCCTCTTTATAGTATAAAAAACAACCATTTAAACATGCATGGATAAGCTTATACCCCATCCCAATGCCTTTATGAAGATATCGATAACAGTCTTCATCGGTACTTTGTTATTGATATCTTCATATCTTGGCAATCCACATACGAGGCACTGGTCATGTACGTCATCCTCTTTATAGTATAAGAAACAATCATTTAAACATGCATGGATAAGCTCACACCCCATCCTAATGCCTTTAAAGATCTTTAGTCTCTTATGTCTGATTCGTTAAGAGGTAAAGTCATTCAGATTGTTTGTTTTTTCCAATTTTTCAGAGGCACTTATGTCTTGTTGTCATCTTATCTGGTAAGAGGTAAACTAACCTCTTATTGTTCTTCAAACTCTCAAAAACGGCATTTCTCAATCGATTAACCTTAATCATCATTTCTCTCAATCAATCCTTACCAAATCAACCCTCACGTCTCTCAATTGATGTATTTTAACAGGATTTAAATATATTAAATACGTTAATGAAATATTTTTCGTTTAAATGAGTGTTAATTATGTAATTTAGATGTAATTTCATAATGATGATGAATAAATATGTGAAATTGTATAAATTCCATCTATAAATTCAACAATATAAATTTTTAATGGGTAAAAAAGACAATTTAAACAAATTCAAACGTTTATCAGTTTACAAAAACAAACAGTCTTATTGATTCATATTTCAGACGTCAGCACCACCTCTTATAAATTAGAAGTAAAATAAGACTTCAGCGCCTTTTAAAAAACAAACCTCATCTTATATTTTAACAACAAAATAGAATTTTCTTTACTATTTTAAATTTGAAAAATATGGATATGTATTAGCAATAAGGTTCAAAATGGCGTAAGGCATGGCGTGATGGCGAGCTCAAGCCTTAAGTTTTACACACCACGTTGAGGACGCAACATTTTTAAAGACGCAACATTTTTAAAGGCGTAAAATAATTGGCAAATTTGTATGTCATATATATAATTTTATATATATACATAAATATATGTTTTCTTTTTATTGTTCAATAATATGATTTTATTAAAAGAATCTGCCTTCATATAAATTAACTAGTATTATATAAATTGTGATCAAATTTTCAAAATAGAACTTGGAAGAGTTTTACAACTTAGTTCTTGGCATGTGTTTAAATCCAAGAAATTGTGAGTGATACGATTATCTAACTTTGTAATAATATATAATCTAAAGTTTAAAAAAAATAAATTGAAAAAAATATAAAAAATTGAAACAAGTGACGTCATGGAAAGAACGATCGTGACGGCACGCCTCAAGACACCATGACAATTGACATGAGCCACGTATTATACAAACACTACATGCCTTATCATAATGGCGAATAAGCGTCTTATGCCATGTTGCGCCATGAAGCATGTCATGTCGTGCCTTTTTGAACATTAATTGCGATTTAATCAACATATCCTGTGATGCTATATTACTGGTTTATGAACTTTTTCATTTATAAATTAATATTCCACTTCCTTGCACTTTATACCATCGTATCTCCAACCCAACCACTAAAAAATACACTAAAAACCCTAAAAATAATTAGTCCATTGAACGCGAAAAAAATCAACTCCAACCACACACTAAAAAACAACTTTAAGTACATATTCTTTCAGATTGGTGCCATGATATCTAAAACTATCTTATTTCTTCAGATCTAAACTATCTTCTCTTACTCTTCCAGTTATTAGCAAATTAATCACTCAGTCAAATTGTTTAGGATCACATGTCTAACCTTCCTAACTTTTGCAAAAAAATCTGTAATTTTTTGTTTTAATTAATATAAAACATAAAAGGAAGAATTCCTTTGTGGCCACAAAGATTCAAATGCGATGACTCCGAGCTATCTGCAAAGTACGTGGTCGTCCTGGGATTAGTCGGCTCACATAGCGGGTTGGATATCGAGGTTAATTAAAAAAAAGGAAGAATTAAAAATGATAATTTATCGTGTTTGATTAGAATATTACTTTAGTTTATATATATTAAATAATCTACTATACGAGTTTTTCTCTAATTCTTTATAACATCCTGGAAATGGTCCATAGAAATGGGTTAGGTTGATGATTGTAGCGTGCATGTTCTTGGTTCAATGTCAACGAACTGTGCCATTTACTTTTATTTTTTTAACATGTTGGTTTATATAATTCCACACTAACTGACCTTCAAACAACCTCGATAACGATAGTTCCTAATCTATATTACTCGTTTGTTAAATACTATTGTAAACAGAATAGTTATCTTCATGTTAAGGTTCGAGCAGGCCGTGCATCAGCTCCGCCAATTTTCATACGTAGAATCTTTTAAGGTATAACAGGTGCACTCGCTACACTTTGAGGGGTGGTCTCGGATATAAGAATATACAAAGAACATCAATAAAATGAAAACAACCTCCTTGGTATCAACTAAAACACCGAAAACGGCTCTTGATATCAATAAACAAAAACGAAAAAGACTTTTGAAATCAACCCAAAGCATGAAAAGTATATCAAAATCAACCAAAAAACTTAAAAAATCCCTCGAAATGGTGGATGACCTTTGCGGGCCTCGGCAAAAATCCTGCGTCCAACACTGGTTTTCTTTTCTGGGAATTTTCGGTGCGGCCTCTTTCATACTGTAGGAGATGGCCTCTGTATGTGGGAATTTTCTCAAGGGTGTCTTTGTAGTATTTAATTAAGTCAACTCTTTTCGGTTTTTCCATAATGTGCAAATCATACCTGTTCATGATCCTTGAAGTTTTCCACCTCAGTTTTGACATCACGAAGTTGGATAAAATACAATTGAAAAGCCAAGTGGTCAGCATATGGGACTTGTTCATATCACAGGGTTTCTCTAATCAACTATATAATGAGCCTTGATCGCATTAACATTTCAAATATCCCACAAATAATTTGAACTCATTGAAGTCTTTTCTTCTTCGCAATGGCCGGTAACAAGAACTTGCTCGGGATTTTCATGGTCCAAATGATGTTCCTGGCACTCTTTTCTTCGCAAGCAAATGGTGAAGGCTTGAAAGTAGGTTTCTATAAGAAATCATGCCCTCATGCCGAAGATATTGTTTACAAGGTCATAAGCGATGTTATGGCTGTGGCACCATCTCTATCTGGCCCGTTGCTGAGAATGCACTTCCACGATTGCTTCATTAGGGTCCGTAGTTTGCTTTAATTCTCTTCTTTATGTATCATAATATGCATCATTAAATAGCTTACATTTGCTTTATGAACGATATGTGTACAGGGATGCGATGGATCAGTTCTTTTGGATTCTCCAACTAAACAATCGGAGAAATTTTCAGCCCCAAATCTAAGCCTAAGAGGATTCAACATCATCGATAGGGTGAAGTTGGCCTTAGAAGAGGCCTGTCCAGGAGTGGTTTCTTGTGCTGACATTGCAGCCATAGTTGCCAGAGATGTTACAGTGGCGGTAGATTTCTAATCCTCATAAATATACTTACGAATCTGTTTCGGGTGCATATGATACCAGCTGAGAGTTTTGAGTATCGAAAATTCATTTGTTATCGCAACAGTGACTAATGATCGTTTTTCATGCGTCTTTTCTCTTGTTAACAGACTAAGGGACCATACTGGGAGGTCGAAACAGGGCGAAGAGATGGAAAAGTGTCCGTTATCGGGGAACCATCAGCACCTATAACAGGCTTGCCACCATTCTTCGCGAACATTAACATCTTGAAGCAATCGTTTGCTCTAAGGGGACTGAATGTAAAAGACCTTGTTGTTTTATCAGGTACGTTCTTCACAGTTTTACAAGTTAAGTTTCCACAAAACAACCCTCCATCACAACACCAGTAGGGTTTTAGACAAATTCATTGATAAGATTATATTGTACAAAACGAACATTGAACAATTTAGTTACAACACACCATGTAAGCAATATATGGATTCTTGATCATTTTGTAGGAGGACACACCATAGGGACATCTCATTGCTCATCCTTCGATGACCGGCTCTACAACTTCACTGGGAAAGGCGACATGGACCCCACCATGGACCCAAATTACATTGCAAGACTGAAGTTGAAATGCAAGCCAGGAGACCAAACCACACTGGCTGAATTAGATCCAGGAAGCGTCAAGACTTTTGATGATTCGTACTACAAACTAGTGACTAAGAGGAGGGGGCTTCTTGAATCAGATGCAGCCTTACTTRACGACCCTGAGACTAGAGCYTACWTGGTTCAAGCTAYKAGCCAYSGTTCCACTTTCTTCAAGGAYTTTGGTGTGTCTATGGTTAASATGGGCAGRATTGGGGTTCTTACAGGYTCTCARGGTGAAGTTAGGAAAGTTTGCACCAAAACTAACTAGCCCGATTTATTTGTTAAACCCAAATAAAACCCGAGACATCTTGGTCCATATAGTATGCTCAAGTGCTTAAAACTTGTGTATGATTTCCTTCTGAATAAAAATCTGATGTCTACGAGGGTTCGACAAAAGTCTAGTCCCTCGAGCGTGGTCATCCTGTCTCCAAAGTACCTAAACAAGTACGTATCTCGTCACCGGTTTTAATTCATCTTCTTACTATGTATTATTTTCAATTTTTTCAGCATTTGTTTGCTTTTCTGTGCATCATTTTTGTGTTCTTGGGATGTAGACTTCTTGAAAATTGTAATTGTTTTGTATTTAATGTGGTTTTTTAAAGGGTTGCTTATTTATAAAATGCTTAAATGTGTTCAAGAATGCAATAAAATAATCTACTTCATTACAACAAAAGTAACCTATATATTGAGATGACAAAGTATGAGAAAAGTCATCGCCATAGATGTCATGACACAAGGTCTATTGCAACGACTGCATGGTCTTTGCGTAGGGGTAGACATTTTGCAATTGCCACATTAACTTTTTTTAGGGTTTGAAGTATTTTAACCTAGCTTATAGTGACGAGAAGTCGTCATTGTAGGAATATACAATTATTTTCGACTCTAACCCTATCACCGTGCTCACTACGAAGAAAATACGCCTTTCTATTTTGTTGGTGCCATTTGATTACGTGGGTAATCTGTTTGAAAGTTATCGTAATTGAAGTTTTTGTTCGAGAAGATTTTCCGATAAAACTATAGAAAGAAGTACATATTACATATGTCAACGTCCACTTGCAATGTGTCAATGAAGTAATTAATATAATGTGTTTTTATAAAGCAACTATAATAACGTTCCGACAGATTTCTGACAACCATGGTTTGCGATCGATTTTCGACAACTAATGTTATCTACGACTTTCAGACAGCCCTATATAGGTAAAGAGAATTTCTGACAACACCTTCACCAAAAATGGGTTTGTTAATTTGTCAATGATATTTGCATTTTCTTAATAATTCGAATAATTCATTTTTTTTTGTATATTCAAGTGCCGAATCCGATAAATAATAAATAATGCTTATTACTCGATTGCACAATGACTTGTGATAGCCGTAAGTAGGATCATGTCCTTAAAGACTGGATGTCAACCATAGACTCCAAGATACATTGTGTGTGTGTAAAACGAAATGAGGGGGCGGTTGGAAGTTGATTAGACTAGGCATGCAAAGTTAATACAACTTTTAAAACATAGAGAATGAATTCAAGTGATGAATATAACAAGTTCTTTTATGGAACTATGTATACAAAAACATATATTCTCAATTGATTTCCGGTCGTGAGTGTCGACATGCGCCAAACACTGCTTTTTCCTTATGATTACATTAGCACGATCTGCTCAGTGGACAAGTTTCTAATTGATGAAGTTAAGTCTAGTCACGAACACAGAAATTAATCCACCAATTGCATTAAAATTTAGACAAGCACCAATCCTAACTAATGACTTGAAGTCATACCATTGTCGTCCGACAGAAAAGACTTTCTGAATGTGGTAAAAGAACTTGGGGTCGCCGATCTCTTCCTTAAAGATGGGGATGAGTCGTCCCACTTGAAGTTAAGAGGTAGTAGGAGTATGATATGAGGGCTTACACACAAATGTTGTCAAAGCTACTAAGGAAGAAAAAACCCCAGGAATTGAGTTCTTATTCTTATGGGGAAGAGTGAACACTATGACTGGTACCCCCCCCCCCCTTCCCGATCGAACAACCCAAAATTTAGTTATTTCAACTACATTAAATGATCTTTCAAATTGGTTAAGACTCTTTAGTTTATAGCCGCTTCTCTATGTACACGATCCTATAACGCAAGTCAATTTTGGTGGTCGATTGATGCATTACTTGCAACTTGGTTGAACTAAGAATAATTGTGGATTCTTGACTGCAACTAGCAATTCAAATTCAGGCTATGGGATTTAAGCGATCCTTCTCAAAACTAAAAACCTAGGGAATAAAAAAACGCTTCTAATGAGGATTAGATAAATCAAATTCAACTGACATTCTAATATAAATCAAGTCTCAACAAAATTCAAAGTAAACTAGTTACAATCTCATTAGTAGGAATATACATTTTACTACTCATAACAATATTTTGAAATACATATTAAACTTACAAAATGATGAAAAATCCTAGTTAAGAAATCCAAAATCCACTTTAATGTTCTCCAAGTCGTGCTCTAAGGTCTGATCAGTCCTTGATTGCTCTCTAATAATCCTTCGTTGATTCCCCCTCTAAAAGACAGTTAAGGGCTGAATATATATTTCCCCTAGAGAAAAACTGCTCAAAATCGAGTTATGCATGATATGGGGGTCGCTAGTTAGCGACTTAGGTTGCGATTAAACCCGTTGGGAAAGTCACCTGAATACATTTGAAGCAACAAGAAGGTGATTAGCACGGTTTGGGGTGAGTTGGTTCGTCAAATTTAAGAAGTCATATTGAGATTTGAAAAGCAGACAAAAGCTTAGGCGGGTAGTGGCACAACTATAATCACCGGGAAAGTCGTGCGGTCATCCATCCCTTTCCAAACGCAACCATCAAAGGGAGAAACCCTAATTTTGGCTCATATCCCGACTGCCCTGCCTCTTTTTTACGATCATTTGAATTTTTATTCCTATTTAATCAACATTTGAACCGTTTGCCCATATCATTTGATGAATATCCCAACCTTAGTTCCCTCAAAATATGCACAACCTTGCAATTCTTCTAAATATATAATTTATTTGTACTTAAATCCATCTTTATTTTACTTAACAATAACCAAGATTAAGGGACCTATCAGTTGTTAAATTATGATGAAATGCAAGAGATTTAATATAAAAATTAGAATAAAGAAAACTCATTTGGAATTCCAATTCGCACAAGAAGATGATCAAGTTACTTAAGTGGTCCTTAAAATATTTTTTCTACTTAGGGATGTACAAAACATTATCCGATCCAGTTATAACCAACCATCAAAATTAGATATGTAATATAACTAAAAGGGATGAGATCCAAAACTTCAATATCCATTTGCAACAACCGATTGTTGGATGATATTTAAAGATCCAATAAAACCGACTTGATATAATCCAATTATCATACGATTGGTTGGACATATAATTGTCATGACTTATGACTTATGACCATGCTTATGATTTATGATATTTGTATGTGGTATTTTGGTATATGACATATGACATATATTAATAGTTGGTTCAAAATATTAAATGGATCCAATCCGATCCAATAAATAATCGATAGAACTATATCTAGCATATAGCACCGATTCATACAATCATCTGTTGGATTGGATCGGATCGGATCAGATCAGATATCTAACGTTAATTATATTGTCAAAATTCAACATCTAACACATGATTGGATCAAATAAAGTCTATCAAAATCCAATTATGTTGTCAAAATTTAACCACTTTCTTGTTGAATTAATCAAGTTGTATTGAACTTAATCTACTTTTGTTCTAAAGTTTTGATGTATTTGTAAACCTTCATTGGCCAACTCACCGAACCTTGTAGATAATGTATCAAAGATTGTTGTTTGATTAACAAAGGGTGAATCAAATACGATATGGAAATACATTACAAATTTGAGAACTAAAAAGATAGATGATTTATAAACACGAGTTTGTAACGTTAAAAGCATCACTAACTGTTATTTAAACAAACTAAAAGAAAAAGAGAAGAAAAGCAAAAGAGAGAAGGGCATGTACCTTTCTTCTTTCATATCTTAATGTCACAAAAGATGTATTTATATATAGGGTGAAATCTCCCAAACCAAGTACCCCTCTTCAAAATGCATGTTTCAACTTGGGCCTAGGATTCATCGTGCAACTTTTGCCCTTGTCACATCCTGTTGAAATCGCCTCATTCTGAGCTGTTACAAGTGAATCGTGATCAAAATACTATCACATCATGACAACTATTTCTAGAGGATGCTACCCACAAACTTGATTTTGTTGTTTCGCTTGCTTTGACCCTGCATGCATGCTTGAAAGACTTGGTTCTTCAACAAATGCTTAGAACCCCCTTTACATCTCGTTATCATGTCACGCTAGCAATCACATCAAAGACTCCATAATTCATCATGTTTATTCAGAAAAAACTTACATCCCGAGTACCTAGAATGACCTAAAAATCATCAAAAATCATGACGACAAACGAGTCTACATAAGACACTATACGATGCAAATAAAATGCTAGAATGGGTATAATGGAATCAAATTATAGTTAGAACAAGAAAATAAAAACACAAAAATACCTACACTCTGTAAACATAAACTCCATGCTCCATCCGTCTTTGACGCAAGAGTTATGTGAACGAAGCAAGGACTAAGACTTTATCTCATGTATCTCTTACCTAGAAACTCTAGTTGTTTGCAGATCTCTTTTATCTCACTTCGATTTGTTCTATATACTTGTTGATTTGATACTTCCTTTCCGGAAACGAAATCAATTTGGTGTTCTATTCTTATAATTATTGTTAACCAGTTGACAACTTCTCTAGAAACACATCTATAAATTCATTCAAAAGACCAACACACACGCTAAAATATATATGGGTTAAGTGCATTATTTGACAAGGTCGGCCCATTGAACAAAAAAGAACAAATATAGGTCGATTGAAAAATAAAGATTGCCTAATAACTTATGATAAGTCATTATCGTGTCCATTTTTTATATATAATTGAAAATACAAAGAGTAATTCATTTATCTTTTGTACAAATTGAAAACAAGAATATTGATTTATAAGTACAAATTTTAATTATTTTTAAGGAAAAATTATAGTTTGCATTACAAAAGTAACTTTATTTTCATAACACATTCATATTATACAATTTTTAAAAATTGTTTATAAAATACTTATAGGATAAGCCCCCGCATATATATATATATATATATATATATATATATATATATGGTTGGGTTCACGTGAGACCAGCCTGTTTTCGTGAGACCCGTGAGACCACATTTTTACATGTAACCTTCACAGCAAAAACACTGTGAAGGTTTTAAAAAGTCACCTTCACAGCATTTTGCTGTGAAGTTTCAAGTGTAAAATGTTGGTCTCACGGGTCTCACGAAAACAGGCTGGTCTCACATGATCACAAGTCTATATATATATATATATATATATATATATATATATATATATATATATATATATGAACGATCAAATGCAAACCACCTAATTTTGTACAAACCGTGCAAACCATCTTCATCCGTCGATTTCATTGTTTAATCTTATGAAACTTTTTCATGAAATTGTTTAATTAATCTTGTAAAATTATTTCATATAATATTTTTTTTTGATGAAGTTGTTTCATATATGATTATAAAATTGTTTCATGTAATACTTAATGAAATTTTAATGAAACTGTTCCATGTATTTCTTTAAAATTAAAATAATGAAGATGATAATATCCATGATTAACACCCTCCACAACAAAAATGATTAATCAACCTCTCATAATTACAAAAAAATTTTAACAAAATGAAAAATTATGATTGGTTGAATGAGGTTTGTACGGTTTGTACAAATAACGTGGTTTATAAAGTACACATCCTCTCTCTCTCTCTCTCTCTCTCTATATATATATATATATATATATGTGTGTGTGTGTGGAGGGGGGGTGTGGGTGTGGGTGGAAATGTTCATCTTGGTAAATATTTGAGAAGTAAAGAAAAGATCCCAGTCCTTCATCTGGTCAACATTTTCGGCTTTAACCGTGAACCGCTTAATTACTTCATATGTGAATTAGTTGATATATGAATCAATAATTTAGTCCATGTGTGAATCACACAGGTTCATATGTGAATCAGTTAAAATAGTTCATATGTGAACATATAGTTCATATATGTGAAGTTCACATATGAACATATGGTTTGTATGCGAAGCACATAGGTTCATATATGAACCTGTTTGCCGCCTATTTGTTAAAGTTATGAAACTATTATCTCTATTTTTCGCCTAGCCGCAATTTTTGACCAATTAAAGTCGCAATTATTGACCAGTTAAATCCGATCTTGATCGTATGAAAGCCTAGGATCCCTATAACTTCTTTGTGTTCTAAGAAACTGTTTTACAAGACATACAGTTTCAGGACGAAACAATAAATCGTCTTATCTAAAGGTGTTATATTAAGTTATAAGCATCTTAACAAACAAGTTTTATAGTACACTTAATTTTGAAATAAAGTGTTCTATTAATTTTTTATGACATTATTTGAAAAAATATCCCATAAAAACAAGTGTCATGTAACATGTGTTCATAAAACACTTCTTAAAGGTGTCTTATAAAATAGCTTATACTACATTTTAGTTTAAAACTCTCCTGAAAGCTTGTTAAACCGCTCAAAACGTCTTATAAACTTATTGTAACACTTTTATATAAGACGTTTCATTATTTGGTCGTGTAAATTTAAATCCTATAAAACAGTCTATCAAGACAAGTAAACATCTTGACGTACTGTGAACCAGAATTTGTTGTAATGAATAGCCAATCTAGACACTTAGGGGTTGTTTACAGAATGTTTACTGATGACACTTCCCTTACCAGGTGAGCATAACAATGACTGAAAATCTTACCCTGTAAGAGCCAGACCAAGGAGAGAGAATTTTACACGGTAATTAAGGGGAAATCCATTTTGATGGCTTATTAGGTAAGAGAAGCTCATCGACAATCCATTTTGATGGACAAGAATGTCATTCGATAAAATAAGTGATGATGGCAACTCTTACCGATAAGCACTTACCGAGTAACCAAGTGATAAAAGAATCCCATGGGTCCAATTTGAGCCAAAGGATGGAGTAATGACTACGTTATTGATTGGCTGTTTGTTGAGCTAATAGGTTAAGTTGTTCGTTTGATGTAATCAATATTTTTGAATTCTTGTGGAGAGAGAGTTGTCATGGAGCCCATAACACAGAGGGACATGGGTTCGTTTGGAGGTGATGCACGCAAAAACCATTTGATAGAGCAGAAATGGAGCCCATACAGGGACATTGACTTGATTGGGTTGGACCACAACCCTAGAAACCATTTGGCCAGTAGAGACAAATTAGGTATTATGGTGATATTTATTTATCATGGTCGACATGCATATAGGATCTTTAAATACAACCTATGTACATACGATCTGAACATAGTTGGGTTCAAATAATAACAATGATCAGATACAAGAATATGAGAAGTCAAATCACATGTGATTTCACTCTAAAATCTATGTTATTCACGTGGCTTTGACGTGTGACCTCAGCCAAATCTCGTGCTCATCCTTGCATTGTACGTGTTTCATAATCACATGTAATTTCAGTGTAAAATCACATGTGATTTGACTATATTTTATATTGTGAACCGAGGATCAAATCTTGGTTACTTATCTCTATTTGATCCAACAATTCACATTAAATGCGATTTTTTACTATATTTGATCCAAAAAAAAGTAAGCCCGTAACTCACCTCTTTCAATACCGTAAGTCTGTAACTAGAAAACATTTTCTTCAATGTCGTAAGGCAGTAACCTGAAACTACGTTCTTTATCATCGTAACCCAACATCCATCAAGGCCGATCGAGACTAATCAAGAACACATCCATTGATTTGGTGTGTGTTCGTGTGTGTAAGCCATAACCTCTGAACTTCATTTTTCAACGAGAACCAATTGATTGATTTATTATGTTGTGTGTGTAAAACCATAAGCTACCACTTTTAGCTTTTATCGAGATAGATCGTGAACCCATCGAGACAAATCGGGAATCATCGAGACAAATCGAGAACCCATCGAGACCAAGTGAGACTCTTTGAAAACTCGTCTATTGACTTGGTATGTGTTTATGAGTGTAAAATCATAACCTACCACTTTCATTTTCCATCGATACCGATCAAGAACTTATCGATTGATCTATAGTGTGTTTATATGAGTAAAACCATACTTGAGTATTTAGGGATGAAACAATAGTATATTCATAATGAATAATAGTATGTGCATGAGAAATATTATGGTGAAAAGTAATATTTATGATGAATATCATACTAATATGAGTACCAGAGAATTGTTGTATGCACATAAATATTCATGATGAAAAATATGTATATTTATAATGAAAAGTATGTATATGGATGATGAATGTTATAGCGAAATTGAACATTCATGATAAATATCATAATGATGTACGAAAACTAAAAATTTGTTATATACATGTGAACATATATAAATATTCATGATGAATTTTATATTGAAAATATATATTCATGATAAATGTTATATTGAAAATATATATTCATGATGAATATTATATTGATATACGTATATTAAAAAGTTGTTGTATACACATGAACATATATAAATATTCATGACGAATAATATGTATATTCATGATGAATATCCTAATATATAAAAATATTGAAGAGTTGCAGTATATACGTGAAAGTACATGAATATGCATGATGAATATTATATATATATATATATATATATATATATACATGATGAATAGTATTATATTCATGATCAATGTTATAGTGAAAATGTATATTAATGATGAATATCATTATAATGAAGGAATATAAAAGATTTGTTGTATACCCGAGAAAATACATAACTATTTATAATGAATGTTATAGTGAATTGTATATTCATGATGAATATCATACAAGTGTATGAATACTGAAGAGTTGTTGTATACACGTGAACATACATAAATATTCATAATGAATATAACACAAACATAACATTTCATGTCAAAACAATTAAAAATTGTATCGAGATGGATGTCAAATTGAAGAGAATGAAATGTTTGTTTTTTATTTTAATTTATTTGATTAGGGTTGGGTTCACGTGAGACCAGTTTGTTTTCGTGAGACCCGTGAGACCACATTTTTACACGTAAACTTCACAGCAAAAACACTGTGAAGGTTTAAAAAAAGTCGAACCTTCACAGCAAAAACACTGTGAAGGTTTTAAAAAGTCACCTTCACAGCATTTTGCTGTGAAGTTTCAAGTGTAAAATGCTGGTCTCACGGGTCTCACGAAAACAGACTGGTCTCACATGATCTCAAGTCTATTTAATTAAATATTAGTTATTTTTAAGATAATTTAATTTAAAGATTAAGGAGGTAAAAATTTTTTAATTAATAAAAGATAAGAAAAAGTAACATAAGGTAGGCCTCTAATTCAAATATGAAATCAATTCAATTTTTGCCCTTAATTAACCATTTTGTTTTTTAGTCTTTGATTAATTTTCTTAATTTTGATAAATGACCTAGATTTTTTTCTTAACTAGTTCACAACCTAAAGTTGATTTTTAATTGAACTCAAATATATATATATATATAGAGAGAGAGAGAGAGAGAGAGATGAACGATCAAATGAAAACCGTCTTCATTTGTGTAAACCATATAAACAATCTTATTCATCCATTTTTTTGATCAATAGTCAAGATTAATTTAGTTTATATTAGGAAGTTAAAAAATAAAAATAAAAAAATTATTTTTTAATTGGAAAACGGGTAAAATTATAAAACCGTCTATATCAATAAATCGGGTAGAATCATCAGTTTCCTTAATCAACCCCATTTTGAATAAGGAAACATTATTTTTAACTATTACATTTAATGAATGAAATGATTTCACCGTATTTTTTACGATACGCAAATCAACTTCTTTATAGAAGAGTCGTATGTTATTTTCATTTTCTCAGAAGATGGATCCGTTTCAATCTTATTATGAAATAGTTTCATTGTTTGCCTATTAAACACCATGTTCTTAACATTAACATCTCAACCGTTTACAATAATCATTTCATGAACCTGTTTTATAACTTATAACAATTAAAAATATTGCATCCACCATACCATACAAATCAATAACCATTAAGTGAACCGGATAACCCGGAAAAAAAAACAAAAAGATTTCATCAACAAAATTGTTGATAATGAAACAATTTTATCCAAGAATATATTTCGTATTTTAGTATATTATGCAACGGTTTAAACCATAGATGAAACGATTTCATCAACGTTTCATCAACGATTTAAATGGTTTCACAGTTTCATTAATACACAAATCGATGTAATGTTAGATGAGACATTTGTCATTTTCACGTTATCGATAGATGGATCCGTTTTAATCAAATATGAAATGGTTTCACTATTCGCTAATTACACAACATGTTCTTAACAATCTAACTATGAAATGATTTCACTGTTTGCTAATTACACAACATGTTCTTAAGAATTATGAAATGGTTTCACTATTCACTAATTACACATGTTCTTAAGAATTATGAAATGGTTTCACTGTTCGCTATTGATAATGAAATTGTTTCACACTTTTCGGTAATTACACAGACTTTTTCTTATATTTTCTGAAATGATTTCACTTCCTTCACGCACCCATATCATCATGCACCCATTTCATGATGCACACATTTCATGTTGTACCCATTTCATCATACATCCATTTCATAATCATTTTCACTTTTTTCATGCACCAATTTCACCATGTATGAAACCGGTTTCATCATCATTTTCACTTACTTCATGCACCAATTTCACCATGTATGAAACCGGTTTCATCATGCACCCATTCCATAATCATTTTCACTTACTCCATGCACTAATTTCACCATGTATGAAACCGGTTTCATGAATATATTTTTTATTCTATTACTGATTTCATGGATCTATTAATCTAATAACTTACGATTTTCATGAATCTTGGCAATAATAAACCGAGACACAATATAACAAAATCTAATTTTTAATATTATAATTTAATTAAATAATTAAATGTTACCATTTATAAAATTTCTTTTATTATGTTACCTTAATTAAGATTTATTAATAACTTTCATATTTAATAGAAAACAATGCAAATGACCAATATACCCTTAATGATTAAATTTAATTAGAAAAAAATAGAATTTTCGTATTGTTCGAAATTAGTTTACACGGTTTCTAAGAATTGCATGGTTTTCATTTGAACTTGTCTCTCTCTCTCTCTCACTCACTCTCTCTCTCTCTCTCTCTCTCTCTATATATATATATATATATATATATAGTTTGTTTCAAATGCAACCCAT
>NC_037537.1:989582-997768 GCF_001531365.2 Cynara cardunculus var. scolymus | reverse complement strand
TATATAGGAAAGGTAGTAAATGATGTCAAATGTAGCATGGTGATGAGGTCAAGCTTCAAGTTTTAGGAGTCATGACGAAACTATGGCTTTTTTCAAGGCATTAATTATAACGACAAATTTGTATATCATATACATATATATATATATATATATATATATACACACACACACAAATGTATTATGCTATTACTTAATAAGTAAATGATATTAAACAAGTTAAATTATGTTATATGTATAAACTAAAAAAAAATAAGACATTGAAAAAGTAAAAAAATAATCAAATATGGCATTATAAAACTGTGCATTGGGTCATGACATGCCATAGGTTTAACGTATCGTCAAACATAAGCCTTGAATAAAAGTTGCTACCATGGAGACCTTAAATTCATTGACAATCCAGAGCACCACCTCTTCATAATGGATAACATTGAAAAATGGATATCATTCATAATGATTGTTGTGACAAATATTGATGACGAAAATTATTCATAATGAAAACCGATGTTATTAATGAAAAAAACTCATGATATTTTCAACAAAAATTTATAATATCATACGATAAAATGCATTAAATCATAAATAATAAAAATGCATGTTATTCATGAGATAGTCATGATAAATAATATGTATGCTTATGCAATGTTATTCATCATGAATAGTTGGTTCCCGAGTTCTTAATGAATTGGAGGTTCTTATTTGAACCTACCCGTTATCTCTCTCTCTCTCTCTCTCTCTCTCTCTCTMTMTATATATATATATATATATATATGATAGTGGGTAAATCAAGTGTCAACCACAAAAATGTTGCGAAACATACATGTGAAACGTAGAATTTTCATCTGTTTCAAATATACAAACCACAAAAAATATGCAAATCTATTTTCATGTGTTTCAAATATGACAAAAGAATACATGTGAAACGTAGAATTTTGTTATAAAAATAAAACATTCAAGATTGTTTCACATGTGGATGAAATATGCAAATACGTTTCATTTATGAAGCACATACACATACAAGAACAAAACTTGTGAAACAGCTTGAATCCTAGCCTACAATGAAACTTATTGAGTGGTTGTGATTGGTTCTCATAGGTTTATAACATTTTTTGTTTCTTCCAAGACCAGAGAAGAAACCGTAATCTTTTTCAAATGATGGCATCATTTGATTATAATAAACAAATATAAGGATATTTTTCACAAATCATTTAGTTCATTGCTTTTCTTATGTGAGATCATGTGTTCAAGTTTTCTATTGCAAATTTTTTCAGAAACATAATAGATCTGAAATTAAAAACTAAAACCTAAGAAAATTACACTAACATGATTCAAACTCGGAGCTGAGTTGGAAGAAAAACCTTGCAAACCAACTCTACCAAGGAAAACTTGTGTTCTCATTATAGTTTCAAAATATATATGGTAGCATACAACAAATTAATACGGTCATGCTTTTCACAACCCTAGAATCTTTTACACTATTAAGGATGAATAATATGGTGGCACGGACCACTCTATGCTCTACATTGGTTCGTCCATGTCTAAATCTACGATTTAAGTTTATTCCATAACGTGAAACAACAATGTTAACATGTATTTTTTTTCAGATACATATATCATATTATGAAATGATATATGTATTACAAGTCCTCATTCTTAATATTTTTGAAGTTATAATATTTTGTGTTAATGCATACATAGGTACATATGAGAGAGAAAAGTGTGACCATGTGCACTTTGTCCAATGATGTTTACAACCCCAATACATTGCCTTGTATACACATAATATATAGTATATCATCCATGGACGGACCTACTATAGGGCACACAGTGGCACGTGGCACCATATTATTCCTTCGTCGAAGGGTAAAAGATTTTAGTTCGAGAAAGGTGCAACCGTATTAATTTGTTGTGTGTCACCATATGTATTTTGAAACTACAATGAGAACAAATTTTATTTTGTAGAGTTGGTTTGCAAGGTTTTTATTCCAACCCAGACCCAAGTTTGAATCCTGTAAGTATCATTTTCTTAGTCAAATGGTGTCACCGTTTGAAGAAAAATTCTATATATCTTTTTCTTATAATCAAATGGTGCCACCGTTTGGAAAAAAAAATTTGGGTCCGCCCCTGATACCATCCGTCATTTATTCATAATAAAACACCAAATTTTCTTTAAAAAAAACTTGTGTTAGTGATCTTGGAATTAAAGCCACATCCATGTAATGAAATCATTGCAAAACAAAGAATGCAAAAAATTAAGTGAAATATTACATCAACAAACCCAGAATATCATAACCTTTTAAAGGATCTTAATAATAGGAATTCATAAAATAGGAAAAAAAAAAAAGAATCACATTGACTTAGAATCAACAAAAGAGAATCATCAAAGTGTCTTTGGCTTAGCGGTATCATAGTCTTTGGTTTTTTAAGAAGTCAGGGGTTCAAACCTCACCACAGGTAAGGAGGGTGTGTGAGTTTATTCATTGCATTTGCCATATATAATTCAAAAAAATTTAGATAAAAGCAGAAAAGAAATATTTTGTAGATCTAGACCGATGAAACACATATATACCCAATAACATTTTTAAACTGAAAAACATTGAATTAGATCTAAAAAAAACAATCTTAGGGATTGTTTGTCAGTTGCTGAATGATTTGGTGTAGAATGATTAAAAGACTGTTATGATATAGTGCAAAATAAAATATAATTGTTCGATAATTGTTTACAATGTAATTAGGGCGCTGAATGGTTAAGGGAGGCTCATGATACAAAATCATTCAGAGGATTTTAGAACCATTAAGAGGTATACTTTTTTTTGTCAAACAAGATTCACCTCTTAATGATTCAGAGACTGCCTCTTAATGGAACTATTAAGAGGTAAATAAACATCTTAAAATGATATGAAACAGACCTAACCAAAAAACATGAAGAGGAACTCATATTTAAGCCATATGAAACCGAGTTAAACATTTTCAAGCAGTGTTGGGGCCGTAGGAAATCGTAGTCATGGATGAGTAATACACGACAAAGCGGAGAAGGAACATTGGCGTGGGCAGGGAGGAGAATCCTAGATGACGATGAGGAGCCGAAAACTGGTAGAAGAGAGCTTGAAGACAAGACCATTAACTTCAGGTCCCATAGTGGTCCTTCAAATTAACAAAAGTGGTCCTTCAAACTAACACCGTTAACTTAATTTTTCATTTTTATAACATTAGTGGTCCTTCAAATTAACACCTTTAACTTCAGGTCTGTTAGCCACCTCATATAGCCCTCATGTAAAAGACACATGTCTCAACCTCACATACCTTATTTAAGGGTGTGGGTTGGGTTCCGATAATAAAAGAAATTATGGTGAGAAGCGTAAAAAGATATACATCATTGAATGTCAACACTAATGAGATTAAAGTGATCAAGGGTTCAAATATCTTCATACGCTTCTCACCATAACTTCTCTTCCAACACGATTTTATCATCATTTTGTCTTATTTGAATTTTTTACCTTTTCACTTTCCCTCCAAAACCCTAGCCTCCAGATAATTGGTGCGTAATAGTTAATTGAATGACAAGTAATGATGTCCGTTTAGGCACGTTCGTTTAAGGCTGTTCGTTTATGTTCGTTTAGCATGTTAACGAACGAACATAAACAAACACGAACACACCTGATTTCTAAACGAACGAACACAAACACAAAGATTTTCGTTCGTTTACTATTCGTGTTCGTTCGTTTGTTCGGTTAAGTTAAACGAATGAACGTGAACAAGCCTCTGTTCGTATTCGTTCGGTTCGTTTACAGCCCTACTTAAGGGTGTCAACTAGATGGACCTTGGATGTCATGAAAATGGAATGTTAAAAAGCATCAATGTAGATAATATATTTAAGGGACCATATATAAACTTTGAACAAACCATAAGGACCTTTACTGTTCTTTCTATGATTATAACTTCTTGTTGTACATTGCAAGTGAACTCCATATGATGCGCCGGGAGAACGTCCACATCATGCTCCGCATTTGCATCTCATTTCACGTGTGGTTTTGTTTCAACAAAGGATATTACTTTTTCGTTATGCTATGTTATAAAATATTTGAAAAAAAAATTAAAATTATTTTTTATGTAAGAAATATTGTGTATTAATATATATTACTTAAAATTTAAGATTGCAAGTAAATTGTGTGTAAGTACAACTTATTAAAGCTCCATTTTTGAATTCATATAACCAACTGCAGATAAACATGATTAAATACGGGATAAACATCTCATTTTAAATATCAAAAATCTTAAATATAATTAGGATGATCATTGAGTTTTAACAGAATCATTATCTTCATAAAAATTATATTGTTAAGCTAAAAATAAATTACCTTGCTATTAGACTTAAATTAAGTTATAATAAAAAATTGAATTAAAGAAATTGTACAGAAAAACGAGAACTTTTAAATAGTTAATTTGATATTAATATCGATATATTTTTTCAAGTTTTTATGATATCTTCAAATTTATTTTTATTCAAAAGTAAAAATATTATCTTTATTTAAACCATATAAAACGTATTATATCAATAGAGACAAAAAATAAAACGAAACATTAAAATGAAGATGTATATCGCTGCATTACGCGAGTACCCTTTTATTATATATATATATATATATATATATATATATATAAAGAATTTGAAATTAACTAAATAATTTTTCATATATCTATACTATATATATATATTATAAAGCGTTTGACAAAAACTTTTAAAAACCATGCATTAAATACTGTTTATTGATGCATATTACTTAAAATTTATTATTACAAGTAATTGTTCATATGTACAATCTATTAAAGCTTCATGTTTGAATTTGTTTAATTAAGTATGAATAAACATAATCAAATTCTAGATAAATATATTATTTTAAATATAAAAAGTATAAAATATATTTAGAATAATCATTGATTTCAAAATACTAAATATTATATTTATAAAAGAATTATATTATTAGATTAAAAATAAATGATTTCATTATTAAATCTAATATTATTAGATTAAAAATAAATGATTTCATTATTAAATCTAAATTAAGTTATAATAAAAAAAGAATTAAAAAAATTACACAAAAAACAAGAACTTTTAAATATTTAGTTTGAAATAGAAATCGATATTTTTTTTTCAAAATTTTATGATACCTTCAAATATATATTTTTATTCAAAAAAAAAAAACATTATCGTTTTTTCGTAACCACATAAAATCCTATTATAACATCGAAAGAGACAGAATAAAATAAAATATTAAAATTGAGATGTATCTCGTTGCATTGAACGAGTACCTTCTAGTATATATATATATATATATAGAGAGAGAGAGAGAGAGAGAGTGTGTGTGTGTTTGGTTCAAATACAATCCATCGCATTTGTACAACCAATACAACCCAATAAATTGAGATATTTATGGAAATGTTGAGAGTTCATTTATTATGATTTGAATATTTATGGAAAATGAATATAGTTCATTAATGATGATCAACACTTTATTAGAAAACAATCAAAACTTCTATGAAATCACATATTAATCAAATGAAATGGACGATTGAGAGTGGGTTGTATTGGTTGCACAAATGTCAAAAGTTGTATAATAACCAACCTATATATATATATATATATATATATATATATATAGATAGATAGAGAGAGAGAGAGAGAAAGAGAGAGAGAGTTTGTTTCAAATACAATCTATCGCATTTGTACAACCAATGCACCCAATAAACTGAAATATTTATGGAAATGATGAGAGTTCATTTATTATGATTTAAATATTTATGGAATATGAATACGGTTCATTAATTATGATTAATACTTTATAATAGAAAATAATCAAAACTTCTAAGATTACATATTCATCAAATTAAACGGACGGTTGAGATTTGGTTGTTTTGGTTGTACAAATGTAAAAGGTTGTATAATAATCCACCTCTATATATCTATATTATCTTATTAAACAAATTTAGCAAAAGTCTTAAAATATTAAATGACCAATATACCCTTTACTTTTTCACTTTTTCACCCCCTCCTCTCTCACATACACTCACCCTCTCACAAGATTTTTTTAAAATTATAATTTTAAATTTACACTTTATACCCCTATAATTAGTTAATTAATATACTTTACGTCCTTTACTTTTAAATGTTTCATTTTAAACTTTTATCAA
This sequence comes from Cynara cardunculus var. scolymus, assembly GCF_001531365.2. Lineage (NCBI taxonomy): Eukaryota > Viridiplantae > Streptophyta > Magnoliopsida > Asterales > Asteraceae > Cynara > Cynara cardunculus. Next base: position 991,582 of record NC_037537.1, on the reverse strand, counting down.
ATTAAAGTACATAATCGTATATCAAATAAAACATGTTTAAAAGATACAATTTTATTTTAACAAGTTACACCATTATAATCGTCTTGTTAATATCTTCGAAATGAGTCCAATATTGAATAGTTTTTGACTTAAATATATTATTATATATTATATATACTATGAAAAATATTTTTGATATTTATGATTTATACTTTTATAATTATTTATTTATATATATTATATATTTTGGGGTTAGACTGTCCAAATTGCACTGTATAATATGTTCTGAATTAATATGTTCTTGGGTTTTTTTGAAATATATATATACATGTATTAATTCAACCTTCATACGAGTTTCTGGATAAGAAATAGGGTAAGCAGTTGAAATTTCATTCTAAAMCCCATCTTTTTTGGTCTTTTCATGGCTTATGATCTGTCAAATTTGTAGTATTTTTTATTGGTTTTGAGTGTATATCTTAAAACTCAAGTTTATTGGTTCTTTGCTCTTGGTGTAAATCGAACACATTTGTGAAGTAGTTTAAATATGTTGGATTTTAAATATATTGGATTTTAAACTGTCATACAATTTTTTTCATCGATAATCTGTAATTGGAACCATAACTCTTATTTATTCAAATTGTATTTATATGTAAAGACCAAGTGTAACATATATCATCGTTAAATATAATCTTATAAAACTAGTGGAACTTCAAAATCGTTAAAATTCATGGCTATCGCCGCATTGCGTGAGTACACAACTAGTATATATATATATATATATATATATATAGGGGCTCACTCAAGGGAGAACTGATTAGTTTGTGGTAACCGTAAGATCCAATGTGAACCACTCGTTTGAGATATTTAAGGGTATTTCTTAAATAAGCTAAAAGAGTAATATAGTAATTTTATTTTTGACAACTAATCAAAATATTTAATTAAATTTTTTAGAAGGAGTTTTTTAATTAAAATTAGTTACCTAGTATATCAATTAGCTAATATATATCGTATTTTAAAGACGTTTGTGAATTAAAGTTTATCATAGTGATAACGTTCACAATATTTCACGTGTATCACAAATGTATTTTCTTTGTTATATGAAATATATTATAGTGTGTATTTTTGTTATTTTCATTGCTTTACAAATGGTATCACATTGTGCATCTTGTATGTATATCTGGGTATCACGATGAATATCGTTTGTAAGGATCACAGTGTGTATCTTGTGTTCACATAAGGTTCATCGGAATAAGGTTCGCCGGAGAGAGGAAAGAAGAGAGATGAGAGAGAACAATTATATAATCCTTAAAATGCCCTTAATTAATATTTTAAGTTAAAATTATCAAAATTATTAATTCCCTAATTTAACCTTTGATTTGTGATTGAGATTAAATCTCAAAATTACCGCAAACAAAACAGTTCTCATTTGATTAGACCCTTATATATATATATATATATATATATATATATATATATAGTTTTAAACTCTTAGGTATCGTTCCGTTCGTTTTTTATTGTTCTTCTTTTTTCACTGACCCAATAAAGAACAGATGAAATTAAGTATATATATATATATATATATATATATATATATATATAGGGTTGGGTTCACGTAAGACCAAAGGTTTTTCGTGAGACCCGTAAAAACAATTTATGTTCATTGATTAATTTTATAAGCTAATGATCTAATGGTCTAAAGTTGTACGGTGACAATTTTGTGATTATTGAGAAGTCTCATGACGTTTATGAATATTCAAATTGTTAGATTGTAGATTTAATCCAAAGATTGAAAATTGGTCTTACAGGTCTCACAAAAAACTCTTAGTTTCACATGATCCCAAGTCTATATATATATATATATATATATATAGGGAAGGGTTCAAACGAGAACCCCTATGATTTACGAGAACGCAAGAACAACCCAATAACCTCATATTGTGATAAAAAATAAAATTAAAAGATTTTTAAAATTAAAATTTTAATTTAAAAAGATTCAAAAAAATTTAAAATTAAAAGGGTAA
>NC_037537.1:984793-988637 GCF_001531365.2 Cynara cardunculus var. scolymus | reverse complement strand
TCCAATCATTTCTATAAATATCTCAATTAATTGGGTTGCAAAGGTTGTACAAATGCACAAGGTTGTAAAAGAATTATACCCTATATATATATATATATATATATATATATATACTATAAAGACAAAAGCAACTCATCATGACCATAACCGAAAGCCTTAAAAAACATAAAACATCCATATGTAACCAAACATCCCATATGACACCTACTCATCCTTCTTCTCCACCCCACCTTCCACCCGTCTTCTCTCTCTCAAATCCACCTTGAAATCCCCCCATCCCGCCACCATTGCCACCACCTTCCACCATCGCCACCACCTCTAAAGCCACAAAAAGAAGGTGGGTAATCAACCAAAAGAATTCATCTGTTTTGGTTTTTCTTTCTTTCTTTCTTATGACTCACAAGAATCTCTGTAAACTTGCATCAAAATCTTGATAACCCCACAAGAATCGGGTTGACTCTTTGTTTGGTCCAAATTAAGGATACTCTGTTTTTGGCTGTAATCTTTTTACAGATCGAACAAAGAGAGGTGCCCCAATCAATTAGGGAAGATCAAAATCGATTGAAGTTTGACTTTCATGGAGTCAACGGATTGTGGGAATTTATGCCCTTACGAAAAGGGTACCCAAAAAATCGAAGTTTGTGACCAGCTTTTGAATATGAAATCTGAGAATGTTCATGTGGATATGGATATGGAACCTTTCTCTCATCTCACCACCAAAGATCTCAACTTCAATTCAAGATTTAATGTAAGTTCAGTTTTCATGCTCTGTTTTTTAATGAAGATATAATAATGACCAACTTCTCCTTTCAAGTTTCGACAAGAACAATTCATTACGACAAGGGTATTTTGGTAAAACTACATTATTTTCTTTCGAATCGAGATATATCAAAGTACATTCGATTTGGTTTTGTTGCACACTCTTTCTTGATCTTGTTTGGTTTTTCGTTTAGCTAATGCAAGTTTCTCGTAACCTATCCTATAGTAATAGGGGTATTTTTGTCACTGTACACACTTCGTTAATTTGAGACTTTATCGTATCAAAACAAGGGTATTTTCGTCATTGTACACACTTCGTTAATTTGAGACTTTGTCAATATCAAAACAAGGGTTTTATTAGATTTATCGTATACTTTAAGTTCTTCCTCTTTATAATTTTATCCGTCAAGGATATTTACGTAAAACGATTCAGTTTTACACCGAATAAGATTATACCGGATACTATAATTGGTTTGCTTAAACCACTTTTTAGATTTTGCTTTGTGTTTTCGCTTATGTATTCTAAGTTTCTTATAACTTATCCAGCAGAGAAAAGGGTATTTTCGTCATTCTACACATTTTTGTTAATTTTAAAATTTATTTAATAAAACAAGACTATTTTTATGTTCTCTCTTTTGTTTTGTTGGATTCATCATGTACATTAGTTTTTCCTCCCTTTAATTCCAACTCATTAATACAAGGGTATTTTCGTCATTTTCCATTTTTAGATTATTTCTTATCTTATTAAAACAAGGGTATTCGTGGGAAAAAAATAATATTAATTTGTCTTAAAATCTTTTTTTCCCTAATTTCCTTATTAGTTTTATAATCCTTTTAACAGATTTACTCACCTAAAAGTTAACTAAAACCAGGGTATTTATGTCAAAATACATGTATTTGTTTATTATTAATTTAATATTTTAATCGTTTAAATTATTTTATAAATTATATAACATATCATATTTTGTTTTACTTTCTTGTCAAACGAAGTTTATCGGCTTTTCTCTGCCGTTCAAAACAATAATATTTTTTTTGAAATATATAATATTTATATATGGTAAATGCAACAAATAAACTCATACATCATCTCCATCTTTGGTGAGGTTTGAACTCCTGACTTTCTAGGAAGACAAAGACTACGATACCGCTAGGCCAAAAACCCATTGATATAACAAGAATATTTTTGTCACAACACACATTCAATTTAATCTCTTTTTTGGTTTTTTTTATTATAAATTTCTATGGATTTTATGATATCCAAATTTCACTTTTTTTTACACATATTCCGAGTAAGATTACAAAATTATATTATAAACAATTTAATAGACAAAACTTATCATGAACACCAACCATAAGGGATAATGTCTGATTGGTTTGAGTTTGAGCTCCAAAGGTCAAAAGTCTCTGGAGGTCCCACATTCAAATCCAAGAAGGAATAAAAATCCTCTTGTAGACAGATAGAAATGCGGTGACTCCGGGTTACCCGCAAAGTAGGTGGCCCTCCTAAAATTAGTTGGCTCGCATAGCGGGTTAAATAATATAGACATAAATTAACTGTTTTCTTGAATTTAATTAATTTTTGAGCATGGTTTATTAATTTGGGTGATTATTAATTAGTTGCAAAGGAGTTTGTCAAGAAAAGTGGAAGATAAGAAGATGAGCAATCCAAGGTTTGACAATGAAACAGATGCTATTGCTTCCCATAAAGGTCAAACCCTTTTTCCCTATCTTTATTTATTTTAGAGTAAATTACAAATTTGGCCCTTTTGCGTTTGCCAAAAATATACGTTTCGTTCCTACAGTTTTGAAATTACAAGCTGGCTATAATGGTTTATAAAACGCTCGTATTTGGTCTCTTCTTCTAACGGACATTAAAAAATCCCGTTAAATGAGACATTTTTGTTTTTTTTAGGGTTTTTTGTCTTTTACCCAATCAAAAATCATAGGGACGGAGATCATAAAATCAATTTTAATCATGTGGAAAACAAAAAAAATCGATAAAATGACAAAAATACCCCTCCATTGAACACAAAGTTTTTAATAACCGTTAGAAGGAGGGATCAAACCCAGACATTTTTGCAAATTATGATTATCATCTTGTAATTTCAAAACTATAAAAATGAAAAACTAATTATATAATTTAATTCTTTTTACTCTTATTATTTTTATCTGTCTTTTATGTTAATAATACATTTTTTAACAAAATTTGAAGTATGTATTATTTGCATAGAATTGTGAAAGTATATTAATTATAATGGATAAAAGTTAATATATATTGTTATTATGTGTAGAAAGATATATATTTAAAATATTTTCTTTTTGAAATATATATATATATATATATATATATATATATACGACAAATATAACAAATAAACTCATACACCATCCTAACCTTTGCTGAGGTTTGAGTTCTTGACCTTCGAGTAGGCCAATGACTCACATACTGCTTAGGGTAAAATGGATACTGTGACAGGTTGGATAACATATTGAAATAAGTTTTAGTCAAGATGAGTCGGGTCAAATTAATCAATTAACATTATTTGATAAAATAAATTCACGATATTACAATTACATTATTTCAACTAATTTTTTTTCATGACTTAAGATTTTTTTTCTTGTTGAAGTATATAATACTTATATACGTTAAATAGAACAAATAAACTCACACACCTTCCTCACCATTGATAAATTTTGAACCCTTGACCTGCTAGGAGGCCAAAAACTCACATATCGCTAGGTCAAAAGCCCTTTTAGTTTGATTTAAGATGTTACAAGCTTTTGAATGTAACGAACAAATAATCGATTCCATTTTGGTACAATTTGCTTTTATTATAATATAATATATATATATATATATGGTTGGGTTCACGTGAGACCAGTCTGTTTTCGTGAGACCCGTGAGACCACATTTTTACATGTAACCTTCACAGCAAAAACACTGTGAAAGTTTAAAAAAAGTCGAACATTCACAGCAAAAACACTGTGAAGGTTTTAAAAAGTCACCTTCACAACATTTTGCTGTGAAGTTTCAAGTGTAAAATGTTGGTCTCACGGGTCTCACGAAAACAGGTTGGTCTCACAT
>NC_037537.1:979956-983868 GCF_001531365.2 Cynara cardunculus var. scolymus | reverse complement strand
TGGTTTGCACGGTTTACACAAATGAGGGCGGTTTTCATATGATCACTCCTCTCTATATATATATATATAATTATTGCATAAAAGTTATGTGTATATCTTAAAAGCATGATAACTTGTAAAGATATAATATGAAATGTAATATGAACAAGCAATGTAATATGTTTCTTGTTGGTTCACCAACTAATAAATTATATTTATATTTTGATGGTTGATTGATGAATATCAAATAATTGTAAAGACACTTAAATAGATTTTTCAAGATGATGTTTGATAGGGACATAATTGACATTTCACTAGTAAATTATAGACATTACGTGTCGAACGAAATCGTGTGTCAATAAAACCAACTCATAAGACGTTAAGAATATTATTATATGTTTTAAAATAATAAAGCGGTTGATAAACGACGATAAATTCTAGTAACATCTAAGAAAACCATAAGAAACAACTAAAACAAGACAACTTTTTTCGGTTTTTTCTAATGAAATTGCGTTATTTTTGTTGTTTAAATTAGAGATGCATAAAAAAGTTCTGAACCTAAAAAGCCCAGCTAGAAAAAAATCAGATCCCAACGAGCCCGAGCCTAGGCAAAGCCAAAAAGGCAGATATACGTTTTCAAAACCTGATAAAATTGGGACCCGAAAAGTTAAGACGAACTTTTTCGATACTTTTTACCAAACCCCGGAACCAAAAAATCCCAACCCGAAAAACCCTGACCCTAAAAGCCTTGCCAAGAAAACCTGATCTCGCCAGAGTCTTTTTAGAGCCCGAAAAGATCTGAAAAATCCCCGTCAAACCCCTTTTCTTATGCCGAAAGTTTGACAAAACCGAAATACGATAACGTAAAGTACAATTTAAATCAACAAAAAATTATTCCCTTTTTGTTCTTATCTAAATTATCCCAATTTGGAGTCATGGTTGCACATGTAACTTGAATTATTTGATACGTTTTTTAGGTGGAAAAGTTGGTTTTTATTTCTCTATTTTATTATATCATGTATTCTTTAATTTAATCTTTGAGAAACCGGTAGCAGTGATTGTAGGGATCACCGAGCCACAAGTCCACCACCAGATTAGCATCATTACTAGCACCACTGCAACAACCGTCGCCACCACCACCGCCACCGCCACGGCGGCACCAACGAAAAGTAGACTCATCGCCAAACGATCAAGTAGTTTTAAGCAGACATCGGTCATTAATCCTCGAAGGATTCTCTTCTTCTTTGCCACCCTGTAAGAATCTCGTATCGATCATCACTTGTGAATAATGTATATAAAGATTAGTAGACCACGTATTTATGTGCCCCCGAGATCATATAAACCATATCCGTGTGTGGGATTTGGCGAGTTGATTTGGTTTTATTTGAACTAACAGTGTCAATGTGTATCAACTTTGACAGGTCAAGCATGGGAACAATCCTACTGATATACTTCACTCTCTCCATGGCCAGGCACAATGGAGACAACAATTTGCTCGATGAATAGTGACTGAGGAAAAACAACTCCGTAAAACTACGATACACAAGTTGCGAATCTAACATACCCTTCGTTAATGGTGTTTGCATGCTCTGCGATTTTCTCCTTTATTTTTCCTTTCATGGCTGCCTTTGTTCATACATACAAAAGAAACAGACAAGGATGAAGATTACTGCGATGATGGTGGGGGGTTTATGCATACCTTTTCTTGATGTTTTGTATATAATGGAAGAACAGAAAGTGCAATTGTTTTAGTTCATTCATCTCTTTCTGTAGTATCTACATTTGCAGAAGAGAATAACACCCAAAACTCCATACACTACTAGAAAACTGACCATTTCCGGCGCCGTTTCCGGTTGACGAAATCCGCCTGTAAATTACCGGCGGATTTCCGGCGGACACAAAAAAAGTCAACGTTTTATTGACTACCAACGATTTCCGACGGATTTCTTAAGTACTCAGTTTAATCTTGAATTTACATCTAATTTTTTTTTTAAATTAACATTTCCGGCGGATTTCCGACGGATTTCCGGCATATAATTAAATAATTTTTCTAAAAAAATTTACCATTTCCGGCGGAAAATTAAATAATTTTAAAAAAAATAACAATTTTCCGGCGATTTCCGGCATATAATTAAATAATTTTTCTAAAAAAATTTACCATTTCCGGCGGAAAATTAAATAATTTAACAATTTTCTGGCGGATTTCCGAGGGATAATTAAATAATTTTTCTAAAAATTTTTACCATTTCTGGCGGATTTCCGGCGGAAAATTAAATAATCTTTAAAAAAAAGAATTAACAATTTTCCGGAGGATTTCCGGCGGATAATTAAATAATTTAAAAAAAAGTAACAATACGATCGTAATGGACTTTAATGGATCGTATTGTGTTTTAATGAACCGTATTGGGCTTTAATGAATCGTATTGGGCTTTGATGGACCTTAATGGGCATTAATGAACCGTATTGGGCTTTAATGAACCGTATTGTGCTTTCATGAACCGTATTGTGTTTTAATGGACCGTATTGGGTTTTGATGAACCGTATTGGGATTTAATGTAACGTATTGGGCTTTGGTGGAACGTATTGGGCTTTGGTGTAACATATTGGGCTTTAATGAACCGTATTGTGCTTTAATGGAAGTATTGGGCTTTAATGAACCGTATTGGGCTTTAACGGACCTTATTGGGCATTAATGGACCATATTGGGCTTTAATGAACCGTATTGGGCTTTCATGAACCGTATTGGATTTAATGGACCGTATTGGGTTTTAATGGATCGTATTGGGCTTTAATGGACCTTATTGGGTATTAATGGATCGTATTGGGCTTTAATAAACAGTATTGTGCTTTCATGAACCGTATTGAGATTTAATGGACCGTATTGGGTTTTAATGGATCGTATTGGGCTTTAATGGACCTTATTCGGTATTAATAGATCGTATTGGGCTTCAATGAACCGTATTGTGCTTTCATGAACCGTATTGTGTTTTAATAGACCGTTGGGCTTTAATGAACCGTATAGGGATTTAATGGACCGTATTGGGCTTTAATGAACCTAATTGGGCTTTCATGAACCGTATTGGGATTTAATGGACCGTATTGGGTTTTTAATGGATCGTATTGGGCTTTAATGGAAATATTGGGTTTTAATGAACCATATTGGGCTTTAATAAACCGTATTGGGCTTTAATGAACCGTATTGGGTTTTTATGAATCGTATTGGGCTTTAATAAACCGTATTGGGCTTTCATGAATCGTATTGGGCCTTAATGGAAGTATTGGGCTTTCATGGAATGTATTGGGCTTTGGTGGAACGTTTTGGGCTTTAATGGATCGTATTGTGTTTTAATGAATCTTATTGGATATTAATGGACCGTATTGGGCTTTAATGAACCGTATTGTGCTTTCATGAACCGTATTGTGTTTTAATGAACCGTTGGGCTTTAATGAACCGTATTGAGATTTAATGGACCGTATTGGGCTTTAATGAACCGTATTGGGCTTTCATGGACCGTATTGGGATTTAATGGACCGTATTGGGTTTTAATGGATCGTATTGAGCTTTAATGGAAGTATTGGACTTTAATGAACCGTATTGGGCTTAAATAAACTGTATTGGGCTTTAATGGATTCGTATTGGGCTTTAATGTAACGTATTGGGCTTTAATGAACCGTATTGGGCTTTAATAGACCGTATTGGGTTTTAATGGATCGTATTGGGCTTTAATAAACCGTATTGGACTTTCATGAATCGTATTGGGCTTTAATGTAAGTATTGGGCGGTCATGGAACGTATTGGGCTTTGGTGGAATCGTATTGGGCTCTAATGATAATGATAATAATAATAATAATAATAATAATAATAATAATAATAATAATAATAATAATAATAATAATAATAATAATAATAATAACAATAATAACAATAATAAT
>NC_037537.1:977317-979249 GCF_001531365.2 Cynara cardunculus var. scolymus | reverse complement strand
ACAATAGTGGACGATGATTACAATGAGTTTGATGGTGTTGAACAAATGGTCATGGATCAAAATGTTCCCGGTACATCACGTACGTGGGACGAGCAAGAACCAAATCAACACGCACAACGTTTCTATRATATGTTACAAGCTGCAGACGAGCCGTTGTGGGAGGGATGCCAGAGATTTTCAAAGTTACAGGCAGCGGCAAGGTTTTTGAATTGGAAGGCAGATTGCAATGTGCCAGAGACAACCTTCAATCRTAACCTGACTATGGTAAAAGAAATGCTACCTGACGGTGAACAACTGGTTGGTARCTTTTACGAGACAAAGAAGATGTTGAAGGAGCTTGGTCTTCCGAAAGAAAAGATACATGCTTGCAAGAACCATTGCATGTTATTTTATAAGGAATTTGCTGATCATAACAGTTGTGTAGTATGTGGAGAGTCTCGTTACAAGACAACCGGCCAAAACAATAATGTGCCTAATTTGGTGTTGACGTATTTGCCAATTACATCCAGATTACAACGGTGGTATTTGTGTAAGAAAATAGCAAAGGAGATGACTTGGCACCATGATCATCAAACCGAGACAGGAAAGATGGTACATCCGAGTGATGGGGAGGCTTGGAAACATTTTGATAGGATGCATGCCGATTTTGCTCAAGAGATTGGGAATGTTCGTTTGGGATTATGTACAGATGGTTTCAATCCCAATAACTCCAACTCAAGTCCATACTCATTATGGCCTGTTTTTCTTACAAACTACAATCTACCACCTTGGATGTACATCAAAGACTGGAACGTCCACCTGGCTTTGCTGATTCCTGGCAAGAAGAGCCCTGGGCAGAAGGTGGATGTGTTTCTTCGACCCTTGATCGACAAGCTAAAGAAGTTATTCTTTGATGGTGTCGTTACCTATGATGCTCATCGACGAACGAATTTCACAATGAGGGCCGTATTGTTGTGGACGGTTAGTGACTTCCCTACTTATGCCATGCTATCTGGTTGGAGCACGCATGGCAAGTTAGCTTGTCCATATTGCATGGGTAATGCATGTGCATTCTAGTTGCAAAGCGGAGGAAAATCGTGTTGGTTTGACTGTCACCGCAAGTTTCTGCCAATCAGACACTCGTTCAGGTGTGATAGGAACCAATTTCGTGTTGGACATGTTGAAAAAGTTGGTCCACCCCCTCTTCTAACTGGGGAGAAAATATCGACACAAGTTTATAGCCTTCCTACGGTCTATGATGGAGTCCCACACGGTTCAAGGCAATATAGGAAGCCTGTGGGTTTTGGGGTAACCCACAATTGGGTAAAGAAGAGCATTTTCTGGGAGTTGCCATATTGGCACACTTTGTTGATCCGACACAACCTTGATGTAATGCATATTGAAAAGAATATGTTTGAAAATATCTTTCACACCATCATGGACACCCCAAAATCGAAGGACAACGTAAAAGCAAGGAAAGACATTGAAGAATACTGCAATCGACTGGAGTTGCATGTGAGGGAGGAACGAAAAAAAATATTTAAACCAAAAGCTTCATATTCATTGAACAAACAGCAAGTAGGAAAGGTGTGCCAATGGTTGAAGAAGTTGAAATTTCTAGACGGCTATGCTTCTAACCTAGGTGCATTAGTAAACGTCGAAGATGGTAGTTTTTATGGCTTCAAAAGTCATTATTGTCATGTGTTCATGCAAAGGCTGCTACTTCTTTCTATAAAAGGGATGGTACCGGTTCCAATATGGGATGCTATCACTGAGTTGTGCACATTCTTTCATGCAATATGCTCAAAGGTGTTACACATTGATGACTTGGTTCAATTGCAAACAAGTATAGTGGAAACTATCTGCAAGTTGGAAAGAGTCTTCCCACCGGGATTCTTTGATTCCATGGAACACCTTGTGGTACATTTGGCACGTGAGGCAATAGTTGGAGGT
>NC_037537.1:970095-976697 GCF_001531365.2 Cynara cardunculus var. scolymus | reverse complement strand
GAGGCCGACTACTATGGCTTGTTGGATGAAGTCTTTGATATAGAATATCATGGGTATGAGCTCGGTCGCTGTGTTGTCCCACTATTTAGATGCACATGGTTTGACACAGTTAACGGCGTCCGAGTTGACCCAAAACATAATATCGTGGACGTCAAACATAGATCAAGGCTTCGTTTAGACGATCCGTTCATCCTAGCATCACAAGCTGAACAAGTCTATTATGTACCATATCCATTGAATTTATTAAAATATTGGTGGTCTGTGGTGATGACAAAGCCAAGAGGGGTCTATGACTTAGCATTGAGTACCCCTGAAGTCCGGTTGGATGATGAAAATATAGACGATGAACAATTTTTCCAGGAAAATGAACGAATAACCCAACATGAGGGAAACGAAGATGTTTAAGAACCAATCCAGCTTGTCATAGGGGAAGACAACTTTGAAGTCGGCCAAACCGTATAATGATAACATGAGTGCCGCGAGGAAGAAAGCTGGGGAAAAAGCAAGGATGAATGGGTATCCTCAGTACGATGAAACGGACCCCCACCGGGATATGAGTCTGTTGAAGAATTTCCCCCCCAGCTGGATATCATCAGATGTGTGGGTCCAGATGGTCGATCGTTGGAACAGTGATAATTGGAAGACTCTTTCCAGTATGGCGCATGAGAACCGTGATAGCCAAGTTTCGCTACACACCGGTGGATCGATACCATTTTCGGAGCATGGTGCTCGTCTGGTAGAACCTAAAACCCATTAATTTAGTAGCTTGATTTTTAACATGTTATAATTAACACATGTTTGTATAATTTGACCTTTGTAGACACGAGCAAAAGATGGCGTGCCCCCGACCATTGTGGAATTATTCGATTACACACACAAGAAGAGGTCAAGTGGAGATGCCGCATCTACGGATTCGGGGGGTACGTGACCACTAAGTGTAGCCAARTCATGGTAAGTATATCTATCTATTATAATTGAGTTGCCATTTATTGGGCAAACATTATAATTGTTTAAGTTAGAAATTACGTATATATTTCATTATTTAGTTTGGGTTGCCATTTGTTGGGCAAACATTAAGATTGTTTACGTTAGAAATTACGTATATATCATGCTTTAGTTGGGTTGCCATTTGTTGGGCAAGCGTTAGGATTGTTTAAGTTAGAAATTACGTATATGTCATTATTTAGTTTGGGTTGTCATTTATTGGGCAAACGTTAGGATTGTTTTGGAAACGTCCCATTTACAGCCGTTATGCTGTCAAAATTGACTTGCAATCTTTTTTAAACTATATATAGGATGAGTATTCAACTGGTATCAGCCAAAGATACGGCGATGATCCCTCAACCTATCCCTTAGTTGATAAAGAGTTGTGGGAGCAAGCGGTTGGGGGAAGCAAGAAATGCCGTTTATTTGGGTTTGGGTACAACTAAGATCCCAATTGTGTCTTGACCGGGAACTTTCCGGAAGCTGGTTCATCGTCTTCAGATAAGCACGTATGTGTCTCTTTTCCTTTGATGATGTTTATCGACTTAGCTTATAATTCATATTAAATATTATAACGTTTTATTTATTTTATAGGAAATTCAAACCTTAAAGACCCAACTTAGAGACTTACAGGAACAAAGTCAGCGCCAACGGATGGCGGAGGCGGAGCAACGTTTGGCGGAGGAGGAGCGATGGCGGGAGGCGGAGGAGCGACATTTGGCGGAGGAGGAGCGACGGCGGGCGGCGGAGGAGCGACGTTTGGCGGAGGAGGAACGACGACGACAGAAGGAGGAGCAACATGATAGACAACTTCAAGATATGGCTACTTTGGTTAGACAGCTCAGTCAATCTCAACATTTCCCCCCGCCACCACCATATTGAATATTGTCTTTTGCTTTGAAACAATTTAGTTTTGTTTATAACAATTTAGTTTTTGTTTGGTTGGAATAATTATAGTTTCACTTTAATGTATGATATTTAGTTCTATTTCGCATTTTTATTTTCAGTTTTAATATTGTACAGATTTGTAGGTTTTAAATATTAATTTTAAAATAAATTTAAAATATTAATATTTATATATTTTCCGGCGGATATATCCGCCGGTATTTTTTTTTTAAATTTATTCTTTTAGAAATATTATTTTTTTAAAAAAATATTAATATATATATATATATATATATATTTGTCCGGCAGATTTCTGGTGGATATATCCGCCGGTATTTTTTTTTAAATTATTCTGTTAGAAATATTTTTTTAAAAATATTAATATTTATATATTTATATATTTTTCCGGCAGATACATCCGCCGGTATTTTGTTAAATTTTTTTTTCTTTTAGAAAATATTATTTTTTTCCTGCGAGAAATATTTCCGGCGGAATATTCCACTGGAAATTTAAAAAAAAAAAATATTTAACCGTTTGTTAAGTTAATCAAGATTTTATAAATAAACGGGCGAGGAATTTCCGGCAGCCGTGATCCGCAGGAAACGGGAAATCCGCTGGTTTTTTCGCCGGAAAAACAATCACCGGCGCCACTTTTTCCGGCGGCCAAATCCGCTGGAAATCCGCCGGAAATCACGATTTCTGGCGGATTTCCGGCGGATTTGGCCGCCGAAAAAAGTGGGTTTTTTGGTAGTGATATGAATCCTACTTTTACTCGGCAAGCGTTTACCATGGTAAGAGTCGTTGCCCTCACTTGCCGGGTAAGACTATTGGTCCTTGTTTCGCTCTTACCGAGTAAGATTCTTGGTCTTTACCATATTGATAAAGAAATGCATTGGTACAATGTTGGGTCCATATTTAGGTGTGCGCTAAAAAAGACATCTTACGGATGTGTGGTCAGGCCAACGCTTGTGAACTTGTCTCAAGATGACAAGTGTATACTCTACATGTTGACCTGCATTTATCGGCAGTGGCCCACCATACAAAACATATTCATGAGCTGAAATTATATCCCCCCTATAATATACAGTATAACATCAAAGTAATAACCATTTGATAATGTACACATTTCAGTTTAAAAAGGGTTAAAAGAAAACTCACCTCGATAAGATATACGACGAAATAAACATTAACCAATATGAGAATTCAAAACCGAACACGCGAATCTGAATAAGGGAAGCATGGATTACAATCTAAACAAATAAACTCCACCACAAATCTAAACAATCTCTAAGACAAGTAAATGATTCCTCGAAAAACCCGAAAATGATACGAAGAAAAAACTGAAAAACGACACCACAGAGACGTACGCGACTTTGGTTGCAGGTCTCGGTTTTTTTTCTTATCATGTTTTGCAGTTATGATAGATACCAATGCCCTTCAGTACTTGATGTGATTATCATCTTTTGGAACTAACAAACTGATGAAGTTCCCACAGATCATGCAAATTTAAGTTATGATAATCAGGATACTCTACATTTCTTTTGAAGGTTTTCATCTGCACATCTCTAAGTACCTCAAATTTGAATACACAATTCTTCTTAGCTTACCCTTCATCTCCAAGAACAGTAGGTACAATTCTTTGAAACTTGCAGGTTCTCTTTCAAGTGTATCTATATAGTAATAATCTGTACTTCATGCCCAAGTTTGAACATTCTTTCAAATTTGCAGTACAAAAACCAATCATTTCTATTCACTTCACCTATTCCACAAGATTGGTTGGCTTTCACAAACTTTCTCAGTATAGTAACTGACTTCTCCTTGACAAGAACATTTTCAGTAGGCAAAAATGTTTAGTTCAACAATCTTTTCAATAAATCATACCTTCTTTGAGAAGCAATCTCTGAATTGTGCTCCATAATCTCTATATAGATATTTACAACTTAAGACATATTCACATCAATAACAGTATCAAAGAAGCCTCTGCACAAGAGGGCAATTCATCATCCATATCATCAAAAATCAACTTCCTTTTGGTAGTAGGCTGTATTTCCTCTAAATCATCATCAACTACAATCTCAACATTTAACATCTCTAGATCAGCAATAGCAACTGTTTCTTCAGAATTAGCATCCATTTCCTCTGTAGCTTTCTGTTTAGACCTAGCAATCTCAGTTTCATTAGATTCAACTTCACCACTTCCATTTCAAACTCAGACTCAATCCTTTATCTCTTATTATTCTCCCCGTTCTGGTGATCAGGATCATCTTGATCATCAAAGTAGTATTTTTCTAAATCAGATCTCTACTCCCTCATAATATCTTCAAGGTCTGTGACTTTGTCCTTAACTTCATCAAAGTCTACCTTGAACACATACCTACCTAAAGTTGAAGGTTTGTACATGTAAGCTTTACGCATTGCAAGGATGGGATTGATAACAGATTCTGTAGTAGAAGTAGGAACTGTTGAAAGCATAGCTTTTTTTGAAACTTTGAGAGGTCTACAACTAAACACTTTAGAGAATCTACAATCACTGATTTGAAGCCATTGCTCGTATTTGTATGAACATCAACAAAAGGCTGTTGAGATATTGAAGTATGAAGTTCACTGAGTTTAATAGTTGTTGATTTCTAAGCATTCTCCATTTCATCCACTTTATCATACACCATGCTTACATCCTTCTTTACATACTCCATCTTCTCTATATACACCCTTCTTTATATATGTCATCAAAGGTTTTGAATTTATCCTTGGTCACCACTCTTGAGGGTAACCCAGATGCAACAAATGCACCTGGTATCACACCTGATGTATCAGGTGGGCCTATGAGTGTAGCATATGCACTAGATGCAATAAAAGCATCTGAGCATGGGGCTTTTGTGATGTTTACCCCACTAGGAATTCTTACCAATCCTAGAATATCTTCATAGACACCTATGGTTGTTGAAACATGACAAACATGTTGTATGATGTCACAAAGACCTATGCAAATGTTCAATGAGAACACATCTTGTGCTGTAATAGGCTCAACAAGTGGTTCCTGTTGGGACACAATAGGTGTTGCCATAGACTTTATGTGCACTTGAATTGAAATTGGGGAATGGGGCAAAGTTCCTCCTATTTCAATATTCATGTTCTCCAAATAAGGACTAGATAGTGTATATGTTTTATCCCCATGAGAATGTGAAACCTCAACCTGTTGAGGTGTTGGTGAGAGGCAAGTTGAGATGAAAGCAAAATATGGAATGGGAGAAGTGTCTCTTTGAATGCCATCCACCAAGGATTGTAGAATGATAGTAGATGCCGGATCCGACTTGAAAAGGCTAGATTAAGAGTTTTATATTCTTCTACTCTTATTCCCTTACTCACATTTAATTATGATTGTCTCTTAGGATTACTAGTACGTCTCTCATTCACATTTTCCTTCTCAACACTTTGAATCTCCAGAATTCACTAAGTGTTGATCCAAAGTTAGAGCCGGTCAAGAATGCTAAGTGTAAACTCTGAGGAAGCAGGATCAAAGTTCGGATGAAGGAAGATCAAAGTTCGACCAAAGTTCAAATAGTGAGTCTGGAAATACTTTCCAAACTTGGGGACTTGGAAGATTTCATTAAGATCAACTCTACATTCTCAAGTCTTGAAGATCCAAGTTCAAAAGACCCAAGGATACTAGAACATGTGCCATGTTCTTAGTGGTCTGTTTTGTACTATTCATGTGTAAATTAGCTAGTCTTCAGAACTTATAGTATATAATGTGTACTCCTTCTAGGGAGTCTGTAATATATCACATAATATTTGAAGGCAATCTATCCAAAATCCTATGAAAATCCGTTGAAGATAGTCAACTACGGCTGACCAGTTCCATTGAAAATTTCTCGAAAGTCGATTTTGTCGAAAATCCCTCGAAGATCGATTCCATCTAAAATCCCTCAAACGACACCCTCAAAATTCCATCAAAAATCTCAGCAAATGGTCAATTACTGTCTGACCAAGTTCCGACAAAAATCCTTGCAAGTTTTATAGATTTTTTGATGAAAAGTTTGTTTCCGAAGAAATTGGTATCGTCGAAAAAAGTTATCGAAAAAAGTTGTCGAAAACGCGTATTTTTTACACAAAAAAGTATCTAACGTACTCCTTTGTTTTGTAGTGATTAATATGTATAGGTTATGATCTGTTATAATCCACTATGACACATTTAGAATATTATAACCTACTAAGACTCATTATGATCTATTAAAGTTCGTTAAGATCGATTATTGACCCATTAAGAATTGCTACGACAAGTTTGACCTATTGTGAACCACTACACCCCACTATGATTGGTTATGACCCATTAACACCCGTTAAGAATGATTGCTGACACATTTAAAGATAGTATAAGTTGTTTGACCTATTATGACCCATTACGAGCCACTAAGGGGCTGTTTGTTTTTAAAAAAAAAACCTCTTAATACCCTCTGAAGTCTGAATCGGTCAGACCTTAGGGTATTAAGGGTGTTTGTTTTTTCTTTCAATTAAGAGCTGAATTTGTGTGTTTTTATCTGAATCGGTTAGATGTAAAAAAACCTCTGAAAACCTCTTAATTTTGGATTCCCCTACCTCTTGATCTCGATCTCTCTCACGCAATCCACAACAATCGGTCTCTCCACCCGCCACCACTCCGGCACCACCTCCCACCCTTTCTCCACCACACAAATCTCACCTGATCGATCACCGTCTCCGGTTCTTAAAGCATC
>NC_037537.1:965509-969935 GCF_001531365.2 Cynara cardunculus var. scolymus | reverse complement strand
ATTTCCGGCTTCAGCTCTTCACCTCTATTGATTTCATCATTATCCCTAAAAGTGTGAAATCCTGCTCGATCTAATGCTTCATAAAGATGATCGGTAAAGGAAGAARAAGTGGAAGCCATTGAAGTTTGATAAAGAGAGTCTAGGAGGATGGAATATGTTTAAGATGGAAATATGAACAGGGTCTAAATTCTTCAGGGTTGAAAAGTCTTGCAAAGCATTTCAATTGAATTTTTGTTTTCTATTGTGTTTTGAATCAATTGACGCATTTCAATTGAATTTTTGAATGTGTTAAAAGTATATGGTAGTTTACAAAATGGTTTAAATGATTGGATATTTCAGTTAAATTTAATTGAAATGAATTGATTCAGATTTCAGACGTAAAAACAAACAGTCTGACTGATTCAGATTTCAGACTTCAGCACCACCTCTTAAAAWTHARAARTGAATTCAGACTTCAGAYTTCAGCACCTCTTAAAAAACAAACGCCACCTAAGACTCACAATGATCCAATAACACATCATATAACCCAATTGAAACTATTACACCAAAAAATGGTGCAGACTGCTTTTTGGGGATTTCCCATCGATACACCGTTAATATGCATATATCCAGATGGCTTATCAATAAATTATTTAAAAAACTATTTTTAACAATCCTCCGATAAAACATTGGTAAATGTGCATATTATTGAATACTTATCGATGATACATTCCATAGAATGAAATTTGACCCTTTTTTGGTCTAATACATGTAAAATACACATTCGCTAGATATGTATGCTTATATGAATTTATTTATAATTATGTACATGTCTAGCTAGATTCATGTAACACCATGTTTTTGCGGTTAATCGTTTAAGAGTGTAGACTTGTTTTAACGTGTCGTTCAGTGTTTAGCTCTGATATGATGCATGTGACATTTAAATCAAGGGGTATGGTCAAGTTCGTGGTGAAGGAAAGTTATGTCAGAAATCATTTGGGGATGTTACACGACCTCCCATGCAAGTTTGGTTGCTCAAAAAAGTCAAAAACACCTTGACAAAGAAAAAGGTGTTAGGCGAGCTAGGTCGCCTCCCAAGTTTCCTAGGGCTCTGGATGAGGGTTTTTGTGCCCGAGATACTTTACAAGCTAGCTAAGTCACATGGAAAGTTTACTGCCCTTGATGGGTTAAAACCCCCATTTTGAGCCACAATTGTTATTTCACTCCATCTTTTTCATTTTTTTGATTAACCTGGATATCCAACCCATTAGGCGAGCCGACTAATCCTAGGACGACCACCTGCTTTGCAGATAGCTCGGAGTCACCGCATTTGAACCTCTGTGACCAGAAGGGGATTTTTATTAGTCCTTGGATTTGAACCTGAGACCTCCTAGTACTTTTGACCTTTTGAGCCAAGCTCAAACCAATCAGGCACCACCCTTGTGGTTTCCATCTTCCGTCTTCTTCATTTGTCTCCATTGATAGCGATTTTAGCACTATTTGGAACGAATCTTATAGGTGATGCTAATGGAAGGATTATCATAGAGATTGAAGATCTATGGCTGGACTCTTAAGATTTCTCAAGTTTGGTTGAAATCAAAGTTTGTCTTGGAGATGAAGATCTTCATTGTAGAGTTTTGGTGGAAGGTTTCAAGTTCTTGAAGTGACAAGTTTTTCTCGAGCATTTTCTAGCTCTATGTTTGGGGGATCATTATGGTTTTGAAGTTTGTATGTGGGGCATTTATAGACTTAGGTTGTTACTTTGAGAAGATTTCTAGATATCCTTGCTTATGGATTCAATTCTTCATCTTTTGGAAGCTAGAGATTGGTTTGGAAACCAGGTTAACCTAACCCAACAAGGTGAGTTTCAAGTTGCTTCTTTGAAAACTTTGTACATGCCAAAAATGGTAGTCTTAAAGTGTTTTCCATAATGTTGTCGGTAACTTGATGAAATTACATCTTTCACACTTTTGGTTTTATAAAATCTTGAGAAATGTATATTTGGGGTTTTTGATCATTTTGATAAATAAATCATAGTGTCTAGGTTTTTGATGATTTATTGCATGCGTACATGGAGATTTTTTTTATGTTAATGCACTTTTGGTGTATTGATTTTATAAATCACTTGAAAAATACATAGTATAGAGTTGTTGGGTACATTTTGGGTTTCATTGCTTATTAAGGAATGCGTCTTTAGAGCCATTGTGTATTTTGAAATATAAATCATAATAAGGGTTCGTGCGCTCTTAGTGAGAATTACAACATTAATTGAGTTTTTTGTTGGACTTTGTTATACTTTAAGTGGTGAGATTTATTAAACTCTGTAAATGCATTTTGAGATTTATATGACTCATTTTAGATTAGTTCAAAGAAGTTGTAAAGTTTGTCTGCTTAGATTTGAGGCGACTGTTCTTTTTGGGATTTTTGTCCAATATTTGAGTCAATTATAATTGTATTCAAACCTTTTGGTGCATAAGTTGTTTAAATGTTGGATATTTGTATTTTATTGGTTTATAGTAACTGTATTTGAATAGTCAAGGGATTTCTAGAGTTTATTGGTTTGATTTGAACTCAAATGAGTTTTTCGAGACATTTGTCCGGTTTAAATTGCTCATATTGATCTTCGAACATGGTTTGCATTTATTGTTTATTTATTCTAGAATTACATGTTTTAAGTGCGTTAATCATTCAATTGGAGTCATACAATTTAAACTAAATGCATTGGATCAATAGACATGAGAGTCAAATTAATTGGTTTTGGAAAGAGGGACCATATTGTATCTAGAAATAAGTCATCGAGTCATTGGGGGCATTGTTGTGTGGACTCAAAAAGTCAAACATCGATCATTGACCCGAACGCAATAATTTCTAGTGACGGGCATATCTAGGATCATCGGGTCTCGGGCCATAGACCATTCATGTTTAAATGAATGATTATTGATCCGTAGTGGAGCTCATGAACATGGATATGTGGCTTATTTTTGTGTTCCTGCCACATTCAATGGAATCAGGTCTCATTCATTACTGAAAGGTGTGCTTTGGATTTGATGTTTTATCCATGTTTTCGGTCTTGTTTTTGGGTATGGAGTGTTACCCACGAGTTGTTGTTTTGGTTGTTTAGTCTTATCCATATTTGGTGTTTTGGATATTTGAGTTTTATCTACGTTTTCGGTATTTGAATATAACGCCTTATCGTTTTGAGTGAGTATTGAGTTTTGATTTCGTATTAAATTAATGGATAGGTTATTGAGTTTTCATCACAAAAAGGGGGTGTTTTGGAAGGATGTTGCTTTTAAGGTAAATACATTTCATTTGGAAAATTATGATTTAAATAACACTCTTTTTAGTTTTATCATTTTATATTTAATATTGCTTGAACTTATTAGGCTTTAAACCTAACAATTTTTTCTTGTCGGTATATGCATCAAGTCTTTGCGGGGTGGTATTAACGACGAATTAGCAAAGTTGAGTGCTAGTTAGATACTTGTGAAGGTCTTAAATCTTGGGATGTTTTGCATGTCGTTGGAGATAGCGACTTTCGATGAGAGTTATAGTGACACCCGTTTTAATCTAGCATTTGTTTGGATTTAGATCCTAAGTATCTTAACAAGAAACTCTTCTGGCTCTTTGGTTGATTTCCTAAATTTTTTTATTTTTTGGATTTGATTTTGATTGTCCTTTATTTTTTTTTCTTGGTTTCTAATTTTGTTTCCTTATGCATTTAGGACTTCTACTATCAAATATGATATTTTATGATCTAAAATTAACTAACCAAATTAAAACAAGACTAGGGTTTGAGCAAATGAAAAATGACTACGTAGATTTAATGCAAATCAGATTTAGAACAAATCTAGAATTTAGGACAAACCAATAATGAAATAAAATCAATTTAGAGCAAACCTAAAGTTAATTTAGGGTTAACAAGACACACTACCAAAAAACCCACTTTTTCCGGTGGCCAAATCCGTCGGAAATCCGCCGGAAAAAGTGGCGCCGGTGATTGTTTTTCCGGCAGAATTTCCCCGTTTCCGGCGGATCACGGCCGCCGGAAATTTTTCGTCCGTTTATTTATAAAATCTTGATTAACTTAACAAATCCTTAAGTAAAAAAAAATTTCCGGCGGAAATTTCCCGGAAATATTTCTCGCCGGAAAAAATAATATTTTCTAAAAGAATTAATTTTTTTTTATAAAAAAATACCGGCGGATAAGTCCGCCGGAAAAATATATAAATAATAATATATCTTTTTAAAATAATATTTCTAAAAGAATTAATTTTTTTTAAAAATACCGGCGGATATATATATAAATATTAATATTTTAAATTTATTTTAAAATTAATATTTAAAACCTGTATTTAAAACCTGCAAATCTGGACAATATTAAAACTAAAAATAAAAAGGCGAAATAGAACTAAATATCATACATTAAAGTGAAACTACAATTATT
>NC_037537.1:964280-965119 GCF_001531365.2 Cynara cardunculus var. scolymus | reverse complement strand
AAAAGAGACACATACGTGCTTATCTGAAGACGATGAACCAGCTTCCGGAAAGTTCCCGGTCAAGACACAATTGGGATCTTGGTTGTACCCAAACCCAAATAAACGGCCTTTCTTGCTTCCCCCAACCGCTTGCTCCAACAACTCTTTATCAACTAAGGGATAGGTTGAGGGATCATCGCCGTATCTTTGGCTGATACCAGTTGAATACTCATCCTATATATAGTTTAAAAAAGATTGCAAGTCAATTTTGACAGYATAACGGCTGTAAATGGGACGTTTCCAAAACAATCCTAACGTTTGCCCAATAAATGGCAACCCAAACTAAATAATGACATATACATAATTTCTAACTTAAACAATCTAACGCTTGCCCAACAAATGGCAACCCAAACTAAAGCATGATATATACGTAATTTCTAACGTAAATAATCATAATGTTTGCCCAACAAATGGCAACCCAAACTAAATAATGAAATATATACGTAATTTCTAACTTAAACAATTATAATGTTTGCCCAATAAATGGCAACCCAATTATAATAGATAGATATACTTACCATGACTTGGCTGCACTTAGTGGTCTCGTACCCCCCCGAATCCGTAGATGCGGCATCTCCACTCGACTTCTTCTTGTGTGTGTAATCGAATAATTCCACAACGATCACGGGCACGCCATCTTTTGCTCGTGTCTACAAAGGTCAAATTATACAAACATGTGTTAATTATAACATGTTAAAAATCAAGCTACTAAATTAATGGGTTTTAGGTTCTACCAGACGAGCACCATGCTCCGAAAATGGTATCGATCCACCGGTGTGTAGCGAAACTTGGCTATCACG
>NC_037537.1:961816-963595 GCF_001531365.2 Cynara cardunculus var. scolymus | reverse complement strand
AGCCTTCCAATTATCACTGTTCCAACGATCGACCATCTGGACCCATACATCTGAAGATATCCAGCTGGGGGGAAATTCTTCAACACACTCATATCCCGGTGGGGGTCCGTTTCATCGTACTGAGGATACCCATTAATCCTTGCTTTTTCCCCAGCTTTCTTCCTCGCGGCACTCATGTTATCATTATACGGCTTGGCCGACTTTCTCTCCCATATCTCCAACATCTGGGCATCCAAAGCCGGATCCCAAATATAATAACCCTGTACGTAAAAGTTTAGGCGATTATTATGTTCAATACATAAATTATAATTAGTTGAATATATAACACAAACCTGAAACCGCTCCCACATTCGGCGTCTCACGTCCTTTGGGATTTTCTCCCAAGTGGTTCATGGGCCATCAAGCAGCTCTCGGTTGATATTGGTGATCCGTCGGATCACTTTGGTGTCATTGAAACTATATAATGACGAATTGAATTATCATCAATACAAATAATATATTTTTATCAATTATTTAAAGTGTAAATGTATTTACTCTTGGCCGCGGATGTCAATAAACGTCTGCTGTTGTGGAAGCGGCTCCGGAGCAGCACTACCACGACCAGACTCAATCTCCTCTGGGTGTGCCGAAGCGGTGCTAGAGCCTCTACCCATACCGTGGGTAGGTGTACTGCCACTAGCTCGACCGGTGATCCGAGTACGCGGCATTATCGATTTTCTACAAAACAACTTTAGAAAACATACAACAATAATTCAAGAGGGGGTGAATATTTCACACAATTGAAAATTTCTAACAATGGTTTACTAATTAAGATTTAAAAATGGAAATAATAAAAGTTTAAAACAACAACACAAAGTTTACTAAGACTAAAATTTACAAATGAAGCCTAATCATCTGATGAGTGATCAGACAAGTCAAGTTCTTCGTCCTCAGAGTCACTATCCGAGTATTGGAACTCCTCTTCTTCGTCACTACTC
Source organism: Cynara cardunculus var. scolymus (assembly GCF_001531365.2). Lineage (NCBI taxonomy): Eukaryota > Viridiplantae > Streptophyta > Magnoliopsida > Asterales > Asteraceae > Cynara > Cynara cardunculus. The sequence continues at coordinate 962,618 of NC_037537.1, read as the reverse complement.
TCATCAACATGCCAGTTGCCGCGACGATCATTGGCAACTTCGAGGGCAAAATTTCGAGGCTTACGGTTCAGACGTGTCTCCACCGTTGTTCCAAAATACAGCGAGCAGTAGGTAGATAGTTCATTAACCAAATATGCTTCTACAATTGACCCTTCTACCCTTGATCTGTTTTTCACTGTCCTTTTCAACGACCCTAGACGTCTCTCATAGAGATACATCCATCGATATTGAACCGGACCTCCAACTATTGCCTCACGTGCCAAATGTACCACAAGGTGTTCCATGGAATCAAAGAATCCCGGTGGGAAGACTCTTTCCAACTTGCAGATAGTTTCCACTATACTTGTTTGCAATTGAACCAAGTCGTCAATGTGTAACACCTTTGAGCATATTGCACGAAAGAATGTGCACAACTCAGTGATAACATCCCATATTGGAGCCGGTACCATCCCTTTTATAGAAAGGGGTAGCAGCCTTTGCATGAACACATGACAATCATGACTTTTGAAGCCATAAAAACTACCATCTTCGACGTTTACTAATGCACCTAGGTTAGAAGCATAGCCGTCTGGGAATTTTAACCTCTTCAACCATTGGCACACCTTTCCTACTTGCTGTTTGTTCAATGAATAGGAAGCTTTTGGTTTAAATATTTTATTGTGTTCCTCCCTCACATGCAACTCCAGTCGATTGCAGTATTCTTCAATGTCTTTCCTTGCTTTTACGTTGTCCTTCGATTTTGGGGTGTCCATGATGGTGTGAAAGATATTGTCAAACACATTCTTTTCAATATGCATTACAT
>NC_037537.1:954682-956608 GCF_001531365.2 Cynara cardunculus var. scolymus | reverse complement strand
CACAATACGGTTCATGAAAGCCCAATACGATCAATCAAATCCCAATACGGTTCATGAAAGCCCAATACGGTTCATGAAAGCACAATACGGTTCATTAAAGCCCAATACTTCCATTAAAGCCCAATACGATCCATTAAAGCCCAATACGATCCATTAAAACCCAATACGATCMATTAAATCCCAATACGGTTCATGAAAGCACAATACGGTTCATGAAAGCCGAATACGATCCATTAAATCCCAATACGGTTCCTGAAAGCCCAATTCGGTTCATGAAAACACAATACGGTTCATCAAAGCACAATACGGTTCATTAAAGCCTAACGGTTCATAAAAGCCCAATACTTCGATTAAAACACAATACGATCCATTAAAGCCCAATAAGGTCAATTAATACCCAATGAGGTCCATTAAAGCCCAATACGATCCATTAAAACCCAATACGGTCCATTAAATCCCAATACGGTTCATGAAAGCACAATACGGTTCATTAAAGCCAATACGGTTCATTAAAGCCCAATACGATCCATTAAAACATAATACGATCCATTAAAGCCCAATACTTCCATTAAAGCCCAATACNTCCATTAAAGCCCAATACTTCCATTAAAGCCCAATACGATTCATGAAAGCCCAATACATTAAAGCCCAATACTTTCCATTAAAGCCCAATACTTCCATTAAAGCCCAATACGATTCATGAAAGCCCAATACGGTTTTTTAAAGCCCAATACGATCAATTAAAATCCAATACGGTTCATTAAAGCCCAATACGGTTCATAAAAGCCCAATACTTTCATTAAAGCCCAATACGATCCATTAAAACCCAATACTTCCATTAAAGCCCAATACGATCCATTAAAGCCCAATACAGTTCATTAAAGTCCAATACGGTTCATTAAAGTCCAATACGGTTCATTAAAGCCCAATACGGTAAAATGTTAATTCTTTTTTTTTTTAAATTACTTAATTTTCCGCCGAAAATGGTAAATTTTTTTAGAAAAATTATTTAATTATCAGACGGAAATCCGCCGGAAAATTGTTAATTCTTTTTTTTTAAAATTATTTAATTTTCTGCCGGAAATCCGCAGAAAATGGTAAATTTTTTTAGAAAAATTATTTAAATATCCATCGGAAATCCGCCGGAAAATGGTTTATTCTTTTTTTTTTTAAAATTTATTTAATATTCTGCCAGAAATCCGTCGGAAATGTTAAATTTAAAAAAAAAAATTATTTAATTTTCCGCCGGAAATCCGCCGGAAAATTGTTTATTCTTTTTTTAGAATTTTTTTTAATTTTCCGCTCGAAATCTGCCGGAAATGGTTATATATATATTTTTTAAATATTTAATTATCCGCCGAAAATCCGCCGGAAAATTATTATTTCTTTTTTTAAAGAATTTTTTTAATTTTCCGCCGGAAATCCGCCGGAAATGGGTTGATTAACTATTCATCAAACATTTAGAATGCTTCATAAAAACATAAACTTAAGGAACCTAAGGATTATTGTGAAAATATTCAATATCAAGTTGCTGAATAGAAAGAAAATGAGATTGTTGATAAAAAAATTGCATTTTTAGCAAATTAATTCAGACTTCAAGACCACCTCTTATAAATCAGAACTTAAATCAGACTTTAAACTTCAACACTTTCTAAAAAACAAACGTCATCTAAATTTCATTTTTAATAAAAAATAAGTTATTTAAATATAATTGATAATTTGAAATCATAAAATAACTAATTATAAAACTATTCCAATATATATAGAGAAGGTTTACTTTGCAAACCACGTTATTTGTACAAATCGTACAAACCTCATTCAACCAATTATAATTTTTCATTTTGTTCATTTTTTTGTAATTATGAGAGGTTGATTAATCATTTTTATTGTGGATGGTGTTAATCATGGATATTATCATCTTCATTA
>NC_037537.1:941038-954482 GCF_001531365.2 Cynara cardunculus var. scolymus | reverse complement strand
CAATTTCACAAGATTAAACAATTTCATGAAAAAATTTCATAAGATTAAACAATGAAATCGACGGATGAAAGTGGTTTGCCCAGTTTATACAAATTGATGATTTTGCATTTAATCGCTCATATATATATATATATATATATATATATATATATATATATAGATTTGGGATCATGTGAGACCAGCCTGTTTTCGTGAGACCCGTGAGACCACCTTTTTACACTTGAAACTTCACAGCAAAATACTGTGAAGGTGACTTTTTTTAACCTTCACAATGTTTTTGCTGTGAAGGTTCGACTTTTTTCTAACATTCACAGTATTTTTGCTGTGAAGTTTACGTGTAAAAATGTGGTCTCACGGGTCTCACGAAAATAGGCTGGTCTCACGTGAACCCAACCCTATATATATATATATATATATATATATATATATGTTTCAATGGTGAGTTTGTGGAGGAAATACATCCATTTATTTGTTCATAATGGTTTTAATGGTGAGTTGAAGATTCCCTAAAAATACTATATTCATCAAATAGTTTTTTTTCTTACATTATTACTTTTTTTTTCTTTTCCGTACACAATGTTTTAATACGTACCAGTGGTTGTACCTTTTTCCGTACACAATGTTTTATCCGTACACAATGTTTTAAATGATAAATTTGTGTTTGTGTTTTTTCATTTGTTTTCATGACTTTTCACTTCTACATGAAAAGAATAGTTTGAGTGTACAAAATAATAAAAATAAAGCCATTTCACACTTTAACATACAAAAAGAAAAAGAATAGGAACCAAAAGTCATTTGGTCCAACAGTACATGATTTTTTTTGACCTTCCAAGAAGTCAAGAGTTCAAACTCACCAAAAATAAGAAGAGTGTATGAGTTTATTTATTTCATTTGCTGTATATAAATATTATATATTTTTTTAAAAATAGGATCGTTTTACACATGATATAATATAAGGATGAGTGGAACATTTTAAACATGATATATATTGTTAAATATACATCTATCTACTAGTTTTTATTCATACATATCAACATCAAGACTTTTTATATTCTCAATGTATGCGTTAACCTAATTCTGAAATAAAAGACGTATATAACATAATGATTTAGAAGTTACCTGAAAGTAGAATGATCATCTAGTGTTGAGATAGCGGTTGATGGGACATGAAAAGCTTATGACCATGCAAGCTCTCTCAAGCAGGTGGCGGAAGGTGTCCCCCATTGATGACTTCCCGATGAAAAATTTATATCCGGATGTCCATCAACCTTATCATGAAATGGTCTCTCAAACACCTTAACTTGTTCACACCTCATCTTCTGCAAAAGCTCCGACAAAATCCCATGACTAATCGCTTGAAAAAATCCCCATTCTTGTGAGGCCTTTGCTATCTCCATCCTGTATTTTTCCTCCTCCAACCCTATAATCAACAACTGACCGAGGTCGATCAATAGAAGCTCTCTTTCTTCCACAACATCTTTAAACCTTTATGTCGTTCTTATTCTTTGTCTCGTTGTCAAATAATTTCTTGTAGAACTCTATAAAACGAGTTAATCGTAGTTAAATGAAGTTGTTCTTCACTTTTAACAATTCTTACTTGGTTTCCAAGTGACTTGAAGTTACCAATCTTCTTTGCTAGTTGGTATTACCCTTGTTTTATTCAAGAAAATTTATATCATATTAATAAGATATTTTAACCATTTTTGTCCTATTGGCATCATACTAAAAGAAACAATTCTCTTGATCAAGTTGATATCTCCCAAAAATCAAATGCCTTTCACTAATGTGTTCTTTTGATTCAAAACTTTATCTCTCACACATAATCAACATATTTGTATAACTTTGTATATATAATGTTTTTGTGTGCGTATTTTATGTGAGAGTAAGACAGACAAATTGAGAGGTTTGACAAAGACCATAACGAAAATATCTAGATATCATCTTTACATGAGGGCCATATCAAATTCAAGCATGTGAAGTTAGAACAAAATGGTTTTCCCTAAAATCTATTGTGCAAATTCCTTCTCTGTAATCCATTTTCTTTCATCAGTGAAAGGATAACAATGTGTAATAACCGGTTTGTTTAATTAGAAATTCGGGGTTATTTTGAAATTGGCTAAAAGTTGAGTGGTGAAATCTAAAAATTTAGTTAAAAATATCGTATGCCTTCACCGCCTCATGTATTTAAAAGTATATATGCTTTCTTTGATTTCTTTTTGGGTGTGGTTGGGATAAGAAAGAAAACAAAGTTGGTGTGGCGTGTTTCGTGGTTCAAAGAAACAAACAGAAGACGAGGAGAAGAAATTGCTACATGTTTTTATTTGAAATTGTTGCTGAATTTACGTCTTCAATCTACTTGTGATTTCAAGGTGAGTTTTATTTCAAAACTTTATTTGAAATATATTATATGGAACTGTATGGGTTCATACTTGGATGTTTTGAATATGATTATATGTTATCTATTAGCATAATTTTGGGTTTTGATATGTTATTATCAACTTATTGTAATAAGGGTGACATAATTAGAAGCTGAGTATATTTGGTAATAAGGGTGACAAAATCAGGAACTGCATATATATTTGGTAATAAGGGTGGCAAAATCAAGAGTTTGATATATTTTGTAATAAGGGTGGCATAATCAGGAGCTGAGTATACTAGGATAAGGGTGACATAATTTACAGAAATTATGATCTTTTGATCATGGGTTATTGTTATCGCATCTTTATGATGCAATGGGTTTGATTTTTATCGCGTGTGTTTAATGCAATGAATTTGAGACAGATGAAATGGGTTGTTTTTATCACATCCTTGTGGTGCGAGAAGTGGTGTTTATCGCATCAGTGTGATGCGATAGATGATGTTATCACATCCTTATGGTGCAACAAATTGGGGCTATCACATCTATTGGATGCGACAAAGTGTGTTTATCGCATCTATGGGATGCGACAAAAATGTGTTATCGCATCAATGAGATGCGACAAGTTGGTGTTCTATGTGTTTAATGCGACAAGTTTGGTATCTCATGAGTCTAATGTGATGAAAGGAGGTTGTCTCGTCTATATGATACGACCAAAAGAGGTTTGATTTCAATAAATGATATTTGTATATTGTTGTTTCAAAGATTTGCTTTCCAAAAGTGTTTTGGTGATTTTCACTCTGTTATTGCAATCAAAGGAATTACTCATTTAACCTTATGGTCCTCATTTTGTTTTAAAAATGTGCATTACAGATCGGAAACACGTGGAAGGTAAAGGGAAAGGGAAGATGTGCAGGGATTTGTTAATGCTTTACATCTATGGATTTTGGGAAGCTGAGTTTGTGTATGTACTTAAGAATGTGTTATATGCAAGTCATGTACTTTATGTGAGCACAAACTTTATAGCTACTTTTGTATGTAGAAATTTGTATATATTGGGACCATTGTGTAATATTTGTATTTCATGTTATATGGAATATGTAGACTTTTTGCAAATGTGGATTTGGGGCGTCACAAGTTTGGTATCAGAGCCTGTGTTTAAGATATTTAGGTATTCAGTATGATGCCTAGACGTAAACTATATTATTTACATATTAAGAGTCCCTGGAAATCGTAGAACCTTTTTAGAATAAATATAATGGTTTAAAAGAACGACATGTAAGGTAAATTTAAATTACAACTGACCAATATAATCTTGGGTTTACAGGTACACATTTGTGCTTGAATACCTTATTATATTTGGGTATGCGATTATGTGAATATTAAAATTTTGTGAATTATCAGATGGCAAATAATTCGAGAAGATCTAAGAGGATTGCACTTATTAATCCGGAGGAAAGAGATAGTTTCCCCCCGAGAATATTCAAGAGAACCTACTTGTTGGTCGGGGTAGAGGCAGAGCCTGGGTAGAGGCAAAGGTCGAGAAAGAGGTAGAAATATTCTTTCTGAGATTCATCCTGACCAAGGAAGTACTAATGAGAAATACTTTACTCTGACATCTATATCAGGAGGATACTCAACATCCGGAGTACGTTACAAGGGATATGTTTGTTGAGGAAATGGGTAAACTCCGAAATACTTTGACATCTATATTGGAAATCCCTACCTGTGTGGAAACTGAAATAGTTGAAATTAATCCTCAAGTTCATACTACCAATGAAAAACGAGGTGACATCAAAATGTTTTTAACATGCAAACCTCCAACTTTTTTGGGAGAAAGAGATCCTATAAAAGATATGTGTTGGTTGAAGGAGATTGAGCCAGTCTTCAATACCATCAAATGTTTATATGAAGATTGAGTTCGTTTACTGTTTCTATGCTTAAATCTAATGCTCTATATTGGTGGGAACTAGAATCACTGTCTAAACCAGACATTTTGTGAATGATGTCGTGGATGGAACTTACAAATAGGTTCAAAGAACAATTTTGTCATAAAGCTGTAGTTAGACAGTTAGAGGAAGGATTTTTATAGTAGGAACAGGGAACATGACTGTACAGAAATATACCTTGAAATTTATTGAACACCCAATATTTACAGAGTATTATGTCTCCTCGGAATCCCGTAAAGTTGAACAAATGTTTGGGGATTGAAACTCTCTATCAGAGAGTTTGTGATTGCAGTGGATCCTATTACATTCCCATTGTTGTTAATGCGGTTGAAACCACATAAAGAAATAAAAATAGACAAATAGGAGAGAAAGTTGGGGAGAAGAGTAAATGGGAGGGATCATCAACAGACTTTCAGAGACCAAAGTTTGTGAAATGTGAAATCTGAAAATCGTTTCACTCAAAGATTTAATGAGAGACCTTGCCCAAGATATCACCTTATCAACCAAGGTTATTGTAATATTGATCAGAGAGTTTGTTTTAGATGTGGAAAGCTAGGGCATATCTCTAGAGGTTATTGGATGCCCCAACGCTATTATCATTGAGATTCCCCAAATCACATTAAAACAGACTGTATGAGTTAAAAAATCATAGATCAAATTGTGTTGGTAACACTCAGAGTATTCGTGGGGGTATCAAAAGAGGTGAACAAGAAAGGGCAAAGGGACGATCCTTCCAAGTGTCCCGAGGGGAAGCGGAGGAAATTCTAGATGTGGTGACGGGTACGTTTCTTATAAACTCCGTATATGCTAAGGGGCTATTTGATTCTGGTGCAAATTATTCTTTTGTGTCACCATTATTTGTTGGATGTTTACAATTGAAACTTGTGTCATTGGACTGCGCATTAGTGGTTGATTCCGCTAATGATAGTCAAGTCTCTGTCACCAAAGTTTATAACGACTGTCAAATAGAAATAGAAGCGTGTGTTGTACCGATCCGACTATTCCATATGTCGATGAAGGAATTTGATGTAGTGGTGTGTATGAATTGGTTGTCAGAGAATCAGGCAAGCATTATATGCAACAAGAAAATGATACGTATTTAAATTGTTGGGTAAGGGGCCAATTGTGATTTATAGTGATTGGCAAGATCGTCATACAAGCTTGATATCTGTTTTAAGGGCCTGAAAGTGTATTAAAAAAGGGTGTTAAAACTTCTTGGGCTTATGTAATTGATTATAAGAAAGAAAAAGGTATAATGGAATCCATTCCAGTGGTTTATGAATATCCAGAGGTGTTCCCAGATGAGTTATCGAATTTACCTCCACAACGGTCAGTCGAGTTTCAAATTGATCTAACACCTGGAGCGGCATTTGTAGCTAAAGCACCATGTCGTCTGGCATCGTCTAAGCTGAATGAGTTGATGACACAGTTGAAAGAATTGCTGGATAAAGGTTTCATTAAACCTAGTATATCTCCTTGGGGTGCTACAATCTTATTTGTTAAGAAAAAGGATGGGCCGATGCGGATGTGTATAGACTACCAAGAATTGAACAAGCTGATAATAAAGAATAAATATCTTCTACCCATAATCAATGATTTATTTGATCAATTGGTTGGAACTAGCTATTTTTCTAAAATTGATTTACGATCGGGTTATAATCAACTGTAAGTTTGGGATGAAGATATAGCCAAAACTGCTTTTCGTACCAGGTATGGGCATCATGAGTTTTTGGTAATATCATTTTGGATAAAATAATTCATTTGTGCATTTTCTCTCTTCTTTGGTGGTTGAAGTCTGAGAGAGTCCAATTCATTAATTCTTTCTTCCAAAGACACGACCCTCCTCTTTTACACGAGAGAGTGACTCATTTAATTTGTCCTCAGTTGCCAGCTCAAATCAGTTGGCACCCTCGACCCTTCTTGTCAGCTTCGATCATGGAATTCCTCGTCTTGACCAACTAGGCATACATGGCCAGAGAAGACTGGAACTCCTATCAAAAGAACCAACTAACGAATAATCAACTGCCGAGGAACATAAGAATAAAGTTAGCTAGTGAAACAACAAAATGCACGATCGAAAGATGGGACACTTATAAACGATGTTCCATCTAACGACAAGCCGTTGATCTTCATCCTCTGGCGGCGAAATCCTACCAAAGATGCATATGGTCTTCCATCGTCTGTCATTGACCACGATATTTTGGACCAGGATTTGACCATCTTTCTGCCTGACGAAAAGGATATATCGATGATTAGCCTCCGATTTCACCAGTACACTATAAGCAAATCATGAATTGTGAAAGGGGATTTCTACAGAAGTCAAACGTTCTATCACACGAACAACTCTCCAAAATTGGGGCATCAACTGCCCTGGATATAGCTCGAAGGTTCTAAACACGACCTAGAACATGGTAAAAAGGCCAAGAAAACCTATCTTGAATGGGTACTCATGCATAACAAAAAAAAAACTCTTAGGACATTCCATAGGTCTAAGTTCTTATGAACATGAATTTTTAAACTCTCATGCAAAGCACCTAATCGTCTAAAGGCATGAAGATCATCTCCATATTCTAAGGAACTAATCGAGTCTGTCATCCCACTAAACTTGTGGATTCCTAAACCCGCTTTGAAAAATACTAAAGTCTTCCCAATGCTTTGTGGTTTATTCGCTTGAGTCTTTTCTTGCATTATTACAGGAAAAGATCGAACCTTATATAGTCTTTAAGAAACCTTAAAAATGACAAGTAGTTGCGAGCTTTTTGGAAAGGATTTGGTTTCCTTCTCTAAAATCGCCCAAACGTGAAAAATGAAAGGATACAGAATGAATCCTCTAGTTGTATAGATCTGGATAAACTGGTCGACCATCCGATGATCAAAACACGATGATTTATGTCGCCCGTCCGATAGACGACATGTGTCCAACTATCATTGTCACCACGCTCTTGACATCCATGATGTCATCGAATATTCGAAGATTCGATTTTCGATGCGAATCGATTCGGTTTTAACTGCTTTAGTTACCAAATAACTAGATCGAATCCTCGATTGACATGTGGCAGAAAATCCCCAATGTAATTCATCTTCACGTGAGATTTGAAATTCGAATACATGATTATTAATTTAAAATCTCTAGGGGCAAGCTATTTCGGTAAAAAATACACCCTCGATTGACGAGGATATTTGCCTCGACTTCGACAGTTAGTACAAAGATTCATACGATCAACGGTTATGACACCTGTGATCATGGTTATCTATGACCACAAGACTGACGACCCTTGGTTGAAGGTTTCCCATGACCATTCGGTGAAGGTTATTTGTCCACAATCTTAGTTTCCTTTGATATATCGTACTAACGACGCAAGTAATTGCACAATTATTACATCGACTGTTATGTATGTTTTTTATTGCAAGGACAAATACACATACACTTATTAATTATAGAAGATCATAACGGATAGCCAAGATTCAAGACAATACATGACAACAATTTTCTTCATTCAATGTCAATAACTGTCGACCATTGTACATTTTATAGATAACTATTGGCACAGTTCCACGAATCATCTGTAAAAGGCCAGAAGATCTCAAAGAAAAACCCCCTATTATCAAAATCTATAGCGTACGAAGCTCATCAATGAAAGACAATCATTATTATTTGTTATTTTCCACGACCGACGTGTTAGTTTTTCTTCTAAAATTTTAATTATCCTCAAACGACAACATGACTTATATGCCCGTTTCAACCAATATCTATCTGGATCTATTTGAATTTTTCGTAAATAAAAAATTTGCAAAAATAAAAAAGAATTTCTATATACTATACATATAATATAATTTAAACATGACAATGGGTTGCCCGGGATTCGAACCCGGAACTAGTTGGATGGAGTAGATAATTTCCTTGTTAAATAAGTAAACCCCCCCCAAACCTTGCTTGCATTTTTCATTGGACACGGCTTTCCCTCTGTGTACATCTAAAACTCAGTTCCTTCATTAGATAAGAAAATGTTGAATTGCCAGTTGATTTAATCCTTACTACATACTACATCAATGTTTCATAGTATAAATCAATAATATTTTTTTCATTCTGATTGACTTTCATAGTGCATTGACGATCCTCGATATCGCCCATGGTTTTTTCTCTCGTTTAAGGGTTTTTCCTTGTCACCAATTCCTCTGTCTCGTTAATCTTTATTTTCCATTAATTGTTAGTGTTAATTTTGAAGTTGATGGATCTTTAATTGTTAAAGCTCTGCAAATAAACCTTAAATTATATTTGGTGTAATTTTTGGCATAAATAATTGTATTTCTTTTTAGTTTAATTGTTTATTAGGTTGTCTGCCACGTAGTTTTAAGCTTTGATCTGATTGAGGTTAATAACTAGTTTTCTTAAGTTGCATGCACCACACTAGATTTAAAAAACATTTTCCAATATTTGGAGTGCATGAGTTAGAAGAAACCAAAATGCAAGCTAGAAATAAGAAATATGTGATCAAGGAGCCTAAGATTGAAATGCACAAAAAAATTGATGAGTAATACTAAAGAAAATATGGAAAATCCCCCGACACTACCAAATTCCCCTCCGTTGGAAACTTATTTCCAACCGGAAGCATGCGAGAACCCGTCCCCAATATCCTTATTGGGTGATGATGATACCTACTATGAGTTTCGCCCTCATCTCATTCAGTCCCTTCCAAACTTCCATGGCCTACCCAAAGTGAACCGTATAATCACTTATACGAATTCATTTCCATTTGCAATACCAACAAATTCAAGGTATCACCCAAGACTACCTTAGGCTCATATTGTTCCCCCCCTTTTTTTCTAAAAGGGCGAGCAAAACAATGGTTTATATCACTTGAGCCAAGGAGCATCTTCACCTTGAGATACCCCGAGAGATCTCCAATTTTTAGTAGCCACCTAGGGAAGAGTTTGATGAGGCATTTGAGCGACTCAAGAAGCTTCTTCATTCATGTCCTCACCATGATACCCCAAAATGGATCTCGGTGAAAATTTTCTTAGATGACTTAGACCCAGCTCACCAAGGTCTAATTAATGTTGTAAGTGGGGGACAGATGAAGACTAAGAATGATGAAGAGACATGACAATTATTAGAAACATACAGTCGAAACCTTGCATCACACAATTTTTTACGAGCGACTCATAGGTCAGTGTCATTAGTATCTAATATTGAAGGGATAAATGATTCGAGGAAAGATTTCAAGGGTGAGATTAAAGAAGTCAAGGGTGAGATTAATAAGTTGTCTAAAATGCTTGGTCTTGTCTTCAGTGGGATGATTAAATAGAAAAATGATGTTTTTCAAGTTCAAAATGCATGCACTCACTACAAAGATCCCTCACATTCTGCAAGTGAGTGCATAGTTTTCCATTTTGAGTGTAAATCAATCCCAAGGGTTTGGTAATCACATTCTAGACCCATTCTCAAGAACTTACAACAAGGGATGGCGAAAACATCCTAATTTTTCTTGAAAAATTAATCAAAAGGGTCCTTTAAATCAATCTTGGTTCCAAAATCACCCTCATGAGGGTCAATCGAGTCGGCCCAAACTTCAAGGACAAAATCACGATCATTCTCACTCTAGAAATTACGACCATAATAATTAGTCGGATCAAAACTTTGGTGGTAACAATAATTATAACAACAGACAGGGCTCATCGCCACTTAAAAAATAAATGAAAGATATGATAGTAATGATGAAAAATTATATGAAAATGACAAACGACAAAATACCCAGTCTGCTACTACTAGTACTCGTTTTTATTTTGCTCTAGAGAAACAAGTCGGCCAACTGGCTAGACAAATGAGTAGAAGGGACGGGGGTACGCTGCCAAGTATGACTAACCCAAGTCGTAGTCATGAGCACGTAAATGAAATCACTTTTTCAAGTGGCCATCATTTGGACCTTCTTCTTTAAAAGAATGTTGAAATTTCTCTAACAAAAAAGGGAAAGAGATTGAGTAGGGAGTAGAGTCTAAAAAAGTAAGTCAAATTCCAATCACATTGGATATGTATCCAATATGATTGCATAACTATCAAGAAGGGGAGAGTTTGAGATTACCTAATCAAGAACCCACTATTCAATTTGCCACTACTTTAAATGAATCTACGACTTCCCATTTGGAAAAAGAGGGCCAAAAAATGAGGATATGATGGATGCCTTTTGCCAAGTAAAGATAAATTTACCACTACTAGATGCCATCAAACAAATCCCAACTTATTCCAAATTCCTAAGGGAATTGTGCACTAAAAAACGCAAACAAAAGACTCTGATCCCAAAAAGATCGAAGTTACTAAGCAAATGAACATTATTCTATCTAGTTCCCTACCACAATTGATCCCTATCATCATGGGAAATTCCTCTATAAAGAACACCTTGCTGGATTTAAGGACTAGTGTGAATATCTTGCCAGGATTGGTGTACTATCAATTCGAGTTTGTGAATTCAAAACGATAAGTGTGTTAATACAACTCATGATCAATCTACAAGAGAAGTGCTTAAGGATGTGATTGTGAAGATTGAGGACTTCTATTACCCTGTGGATTTTCTAGTGCTAGATACCGAGGACATGGTTATATGGAAGGGAAGTGACGATAATACACCAATTTAATGTGTGGTTGATTAGTATTAATAATAATCTTTACTAGATAGACTGAAGGTAAATTCCAGTGAAATAAAAATCATTTTTCATTTCATTATATATATTTCTATATGTTATATAGTTTTAATACTCCCAATTATGTAAGTGGAAATTAAAGTAGTTCCATGAGACATATCTTGCAAAGGAATATCATACCAAATCCAACAGAAATAATATTAAGAAGTACTAATACATGATGGTTGTGGCACTCGTGCCAATGCTGAAGATCATATCATTTTACTCACATGATAAAGTCTCTTTTTTACATCACCTACAACAAAGACTTCTATGAGCGTTCATCTTCTTCTCCATTTTTTTCATGATGTCTTTCCTAATATCTCTTTCATTTTCTTAGTTGTTCTATGTTTATCGAGAAAGAAACATGATAAAGACATAATTGACGCGCATACATTCCAAAGATATTAACTATATGTCTTTTGTTTCACCAATCATAATGACGAGCTTCTTTGTCCTAATAATACTTTATATGTACCATAAGCATTCTTAATCTTCTAGTAACAAGAACTAATTTAACACTTAAAAGTCATATACTCTGGGGCAGGTGCTCCACTTTTCTAGGCCAAACCTTAGGCCTGAAAGTTTGGTTCAMATGATATACCTAGGAAGCCCTATTTTGTAGCCAAGCATATTGACATCATCTTGAACATGTTGTCTGAATTCTCCAAAACTGAATCTTCTATAAACTGAATTCTCAATGCAACTTTGTATCATTGTTTCATAAGATGGACAGAAGAAATAAGCTGTTGAGAATCTCTCGACATGCTTATTAGTAACTACACGATGTTCAACACTCTTATAAACATCATTACTCCATGCCTGAAACGATGGAAAAATAATTAATGTCAATGACATTTGGAACCACTTGTATGTAATGGCATGCATTGTATCCGTATGCCAATTATAAGTTGCCTTTGAGTAAACAATCTATTAGAGAATCTGTAAAATGTATATGTACCTGAAAAAGATCTCCAATATTGATGATCAAAGTTTTTGGATTAGGTTTAACAGTGATCCATTTCCCATCTTTTACTAATTGTAATCCACCAATTTGATCTTGGTATAAAATAGTCAAGAAATCACTATCAGTGTGTGGCATCAATCCAAACACTTGTGAAGAAATGGGGCAAACAGGATATCTGTTCATACGAAGATAACAACTGGTAGGCGAACATTTTTCCTTGAACAAATCAGATTTATGGCCTAGCTGCTCGGCCAAAATCTCTGATAATTTTTGTGCCAAGTCAGAAATCTTCGTGGCAAGTAGTTTCATTGTTGTCCTGGATTAAAACAAGAATTAAACATAAGACAAAGCAATATAAAGACAACTAGTGATAATTATTTTCTATGAAGAATATCTAGCGGAGCAAAAAAAGTCATAACCACCCAATGTGTGAGATGCACAGACATAATCTACGACCCTTCTTTCACTTGGTTTGAGTTTTCTTTCTAGTTTTTGCAACCCCTTTTTTTGTTATATAACTTGTCATCTAGTTCTTACCAAATATGACTAGTTATTAACTACCAACTAGTTTATCAAATAGTTTGCTAAATATGTTGGATGTCGTTAAAATATTTAGTTCGATTATATGATGGGAGGTTCATTATTTTGTATCATAAATTTATAACTATTGACTTTACACTAGATTAAATAAAGATATTCTCAAACAATTCAAAATGATCATGTCATAAGACAAAATTTTAGGGGTCAAAGAAAAGGATCATTAAACTATATACGATATCTTGGTTATGGGAAGAGTTCATACAATTTCAACGACAAAAAACTTTGACCCACAATAGAGCTAAAGAATGTGTGTAAGTTTTACGATATATAAAAGAATTGGAAATCAACAGAAGAATCGTTAATCAACGAGTCAAATGATTGATGATACTTAATTATTGTACTTTTAAATAACTTAATAAAGTATTATGTATAAAATATTAAAATATGGAATTTGAACCGTCATATATTATATAAAGGTTTTTAAGGTTCTTTCAGAACCAAAATATATAATACCTCTTGTCCCAACTTTTCTCGTATTAATAGGCTTATGAGCTCATCTGAATGAGTTGAGTGACGGGATAACTCATTCCAAATAAATAAAAAGAAGTTTACGTTTACGAGTTTTGTATAAAATCATGCTGTTGACTACCAATTAACAAGATCCTTAAGACATTTGGCTACTTTGTACTTCAACGTTATAACTTACAACTATAGTTTGTAATATCAAATATGAACGATTTAATTTGTTACATATTCTAACCTTTAATCTATAAAGTCAATTAAAAATCAATATGAAAATCACTTTTTCTAAGTTGTTAGCATAAGATAAAAAATAAACCTTATGTGTTGTATTAGTATTTTATGTTTTGTATTACCAAAAAGGATATCTTGAAAATATTAATCAATTATTTTACTTTAAAATATAATTGAAAGAAATCTCTAATAATATAATATATT
>NC_037537.1:920467-940666 GCF_001531365.2 Cynara cardunculus var. scolymus | reverse complement strand
ATAATATTTTATTGTAATTAAAATTAATTTTTGATTTATATTAATTAATATTTAATAATAATAGTAATATTTAAATTTTATTAATATTTATTTATAACTAATAATAATAATTAATAATAATGAGAGTTATAATTGGAAAATGCGACAATAAGCTGCCAAAACGCTACTTTAAGTAGCGTTTCAATAAGTTAGCTTATGTATATCTAAACATGTACCCAAAAAGTAAGCTAACTTATTTTTGCCAAACAATGTCATAATGAATTACTTACACGCGTTGCTCTCAAAAAAAGCTATCCATATAGCTATGAGTAATTCCACATAAAATCATATTATCATCTATAGTTGAACAAAAGGGATAATAGTTGAGAGAAGTTGTATAATAAAAATGAGAAAACAAACGATAATCGACGTTAGTTGAGAAAAACTGTAGAATGAAGAATTAGTTGACTGATAGCAAGAAAGCGATGAGAGTTGAGAAAAACTAGATAATAACGAGATTTATAACTATAAATAATCTCTCTCTATATGAACAAATAAGTTATACACAAAAATGTTTCACATTATCTACGGCATACATATTGTGAAACAAATATATATTCATCAATACATTAAATGATAGTTTCAAATGAGAAAATATCATGTGAAACAATACATTAAGATAAAAGGTTTCAAGTGTATCACAATATATTATCAAATTAATGATTAAGCCTATGTATACATACGTATGTATGTATACATATATATATACCCAAAAAATGGAAAGCCAAGGGAAACCCTTATATTATATGATATGTACATATGATACAAGTAATGGAAGTTGTTTGTTGATTTCTATGTACATGTACATACCCGACAAATTACTTACAAATTGATGCATAGTATACACATGAATGATTATCAAAATATAGACGGTTTAGCTTTAAACGTGATACCTCAAACTGTAGATCTGACTATGTCAAAACAAGACCATACTCAAACTGTAGATTTGACTATGTCAAAAATAAGACCATACTCAAACTGTAGATCTGACTATGTCAAAACAAGACCGTACTGACAAATCTTAAATAGTAAAAAAGCAATCTTGTTTGGTTTGATTTGATAAATTTGTATAATCCAATTGTTTTATAGAACCACATGAAATTTTCACATGCCCAAGTACGAATTCAGCCTCCTCTATTCATTTATATGAGTGTGAAAACTTTGCTTGTTAGAAGTTGTAATAATGCAATAAAGTTTGAAAAATGAGGACCCATATCACGTGCCAAGATCCTTCAATCTCTGAGCTGTGTGGGCTTTTGAGGGTGCAAAATAGATTGATCGAGACACGGTGACATGGACTTTGCGGGTGAAAAAAGAGCCATTGGTTCCTAGTCATTGCCCTAAAACGGCTCCATTTATAGCCATACATCCAATCTTGGGATCATCACTTTCCATGCGATGATCTTGAATATTCTACGAGGTTAATTTCAAATAATTAATAAAGTTTTATTTGACATAATTTAATTAATCTTGAGGCAAATTTTGATATACAATATGCAATTGCTTTATTCAATATTTAATAATATTACTATTAATTATTTTAGTAAAACCAGTGGTATAGAAAATTATTATTCCTTATATGTTTATACATATACAAGTGTGTGTGTATATATATATATATTTGTATTAAATAGTAATAGTTATCTATACTATATTATAAAGTATTTGATAAAAACTCTAAAAAACAATTTTGTATGCATAAAGTATTGTTTAATGATGCATTTTACTTAAAATTCAAGATTACAAGTAGAATATGCATGAGTATATCTTATTGAAGCTTTATGTCTGAATTCGTACAACTAAATATAGATTAATATAATCAAATGCATGATAAACATAATTTTAAATATAAAAAAATTTAAAATTTAATTAAGATAAATATTGAGTTCTAACAAAATACTTAATTATTATCTTAAAAAATTATTATATTAAACCAAAAATAAGTTAGTTCGTTATTAGACTTCAATTAAATTATAATAAAAAATGAATTTAAGAAATTATATAAAAATGAGAAATTTTAAATAGTTAATTTGATACTAATATCGATTATCTTTTTCAAAATTATATAATATAATCTTCAAATTTATATTTCCTTGAAAAATAAAAACATTTTCATTTCTCAAAAGTACATAAAATCGCATTATAACAACGATAAAGACAAAATATAAAACGTTATATTGAAGTCAAGATGTATCTTGTCGCATTGTGCGAGTAGCATTCTAGTATATTATAAAACACACACACAGATATGCACACATATATATATATATATATATATATATATATATAACTAGGTTACAATAAGGTTGTATTTGGTATCTGAACAGAAGATGGTAAGGTAGGACAAAACAAAATAGGACAAGACAGTTGTTTAGCATTTGGTAAGAAATGACTGCTAAAATGACCAATTTACCTCTTATTAGTTGTTTATATCTTTTTTATATTTTGAAAAATTTCTTAATTTATGTAATTTATTATACTATAGTATATAAATATTTTTATAACAAAATATATAATTAGAAAGTTTTTGTTAAGACGATTAATATAATACATAAATATGAAGTTTATTAATTTCCAATTCTTATTTTACACATTTTCTATATATTTTTATTATTAATATTTAATAAGCTACACAAATTAATAAAAATATATAAAACATATAATTAATATCTTGAGGACAATAATATGAAAATCTAAAGAGAATAAAATACAATAAATAAAATTTAAAGAACGTATAAATGTAAAAACGGATATGTATTTGATATTTTAGAAGAGAATTAGATTTTATTTTAAAAGTATGTTGATAAAAAACAGGGTCTTTTCACCTTGTTGCATGAGGTGGGGTTTTCTACATCTGTTCCACATAAAAGTCATGGGAAAAGTGGAACAATGATTCCTATTTTGCTTTGAGCGTGCGAACATGCTCGCTAGTTCAGGTTGTGTGAATCACGTATGGTTTTAACATGATCTTAGTGTAAAATCATATGTTATTGAACCGATTTTTTTAAAGTATATAATATTTATATACGGCAAATGTAACAAATAAACTCACACACCCTTCTCACCTATGGTGAGGTTTGAACCCTTGACCTCCTAGAAGGCTAAGGGCTACGATACCACTAGGCCAAAAGCCCTTTGGTTGAACGGTTTTTGTTTACTCCTATTTGGTTAGTGTTTATTGGTCAGTGTTTATTTGATATATAGAAGTATAGAACTCGTGGAACCTTTAATTCACATAAAAACAAATAATAAAAAACTGAATAGAAAAACTTAATTATCTACTAAAATATTTTCCTGCATGGGGAAAAAAGTTGTCAAAATGGATTTATTTAAGCTACACTAAAATAAAAAATAGATAAAATTGCATATAGAAAATACCAGTATAAAACCACATAGATCAAAACTAGAGAAGTTTCTGAAAAATGGTGGAATGACTTTAGAAATTACCTGAGAGTAGAGAGATCTCCAGTGGTTGAGATGTCAGCCAGTGGTACATGAAAAGCTTCGGACCAAGCAATCTGTCTCAAGCAATTGGCTGATGGAGTCCCCCATCGGTAACTCCCTGTCGAAAAATTCAAATCCGGGTGCCCGTTGGCCTTGTCTCGAAATGGTCTCTTGAACACCTTCACTTGTTCATACCTCATCTTCTCCAGAACTTGATTCGAAATCCCGTGATTAATCACTTGGAAAAATCCCCATTCTTGTGAGGCCTTTGCTATCTCCCTCTTGCATATTTCCTCCTCTTGCTCTATATTCAACCGGCTAAGGTCGATCAATGGAAGCTCTCTTTCTTCCACAACATCTAAGACATTGGTATCGTTCTTGATGTTCACTTCATCGTCAAATAATTTCTTGTAGAACTCTTGAAATGGTGGGTCGAATGATTCCATTACAACCAACTGAGAAAGAATTTTCAAAGGGATTAGACCTTTTTCAATTATTTATTGACTTATGTAAACCCTAACAGAAAAATGGTATCATATCTAGGTGTTTTTAGATCCAATAAAAATCAAAGAAAATGGTTAACACACAAGGAATGAAATCATAGAGATTTCTTATAAATATCTCTTGTCTGTCCATGGAAACGTTATAGTTTTAGTTCTGAATGGTAATTTGAGACAAAGATGGTGCATGTCTTGTTATTAAATTTGATGAGAAAAACTTAGGAACCAATAAATGCTTATTTGGAGAGCTCTAGGAATCAGATGAAGAGCAAGAGAGTGTCTATAGATGCTATACAAAACAAACCTACATATTTGAAGCAATGTGAAATGGATTGAAACCCCAGAAGTAAACCACACCAGGCCAAATATCCATCAAAGGGAAGAAAGTGGTAGCAATGTGAACTAAAGGATCTCGGACACCAGCCAGAAGAAGGAGAGTGCGACAAATCAAAACCTAATAGCCAACCACTCTTCAAAGGGTTAGGCAGAACTAAGAACACCCAAACAACCGTTTTGGGAAACGATTTTTCAATAGTATTTGAATATCTTCGTTAAAAAACAAGGAACGTGGTTTAGTAAATAGAAGAGTACGCCATCGGTGTTGCTGACCACCGTGGAAATGGCTCTTCAAAGATGGAAACCCTCCTCATTTTAAAGAAGATGTTTAAAATCATTTGGGGTTAGGAAACCTAGAGGAGTTAAAGAAGATGAACAGTGGAAAATTCCAACAAATTATTGATTTTGCTTTGTGTGTCTTGACTCTAATTTAAACGGTAAATCAACCTTCAATCTCATTCTTTCCAATAGGGTTCTAGTCCATGTTCACTTCTTAAGCATAAACTGCAGGAGAAAAATTTCCAGAGGAACATTGAGGATGAATATGAGAATGGTATAGCAAAAGAAATTTTTTCAAAGTTTCTACTCTAATGGAGAGATGGTTGAAACTTTTGATCTAGGACAGGAAAGCAAATCACTAGCCCAGAATTTCTACATATTTCTGCAGTTAATTTCTTCGGTACATATATAGACTTTAGGGTTGTGCAAATTTACATTTCCAAAATTGGAAGGTCAGATGGAACTTAGCAAGAAGGGTTGTAATTCCATGCTTTTATTTATAACTGATTCCGGTTTAATTCATTGTGCCATTTTGGTTCTTGTTCTACGATGTTTCATAGTTCCCTAATAAAAGTGAACCTATAAAGCAAGTGATCATTTCTCACTCCAGCATCAAGTGATGATGATGGTGAATTTCTTCGACATAAAAAGCCCAGAAGAAACAAACGCATGTAGGAAGCGTTCGACGAACTTCACAACCCAAACACCAACTCTTATTTAGAAAAAAAGAATGTTATTTCATTCAGATAATTGTAATCTACTTGATATTACGAAAAGGGAGGAAAAACTGAGGTCAATTTTCGTTTTCAACAAAGTTATCTTTCATTTTTAACAAATCTTACTCGGTTTTGAAGTTACAACTCTCCCTTGCTAGAATTAGTAGCTACTTCGGTATTGATCCTTCTTTTTTCTAATATAGAACAAAAATACTCTATTATTGAAGAAAATTAATATTATAAATCAACATGAAATTTGTTAAATATGATCATCAACGGCAAAACATATATATATATATATACTTCTATCTCTATATTTGTATTAAATTATATAGAGTTGGCCAGCCATAACTTATAGATAGAGATAGAGATGGACAAAAGGAAGAGGGATCCAACAACGACCCATGCGAATTAAATTGTCTAGATTGATCTTCACATGACGGCAAGAGCAAAAACTAATAGAATATCAAGATAGAACCAAAATCATTTTATTGATTTGGCTGAAATATCATGCTCAGTTTCTTCTATTCTAAAGCTACTTCATTTTCATCAACAAAAAGACATGATTATGCGTACCCAATGAAAAGCTGATGTACCAAGTCTCTGATCGTGCTAGAATAACTATAGAGAATAATAGCATGAGAGGGAAAGCATCTATGGCGGTGGATGACTCCAGAAATATTGGTCGTATTCTTATAGGGAAAAATATAGTATAGTAGTAGGACCAATAAATGATTGCTCACCGAAAATTGTAGTTTTTGATTTCTTCAAATTTACTGTTTTTGATATATTTCAATTTGTAATAGTGTTTGTTTGACATGGAATTTGGAATATATATATATATATATATATATAAATAGACAAAGAGGCATATTCATATGATAACAATATCTCTTCTATAAAAACAGTTGAATCATATGTGATTTTATATTAAAATCAAGGTGATTTACGTGACTTTGACGGTGACTTGAGTCGGGGCCCTCATTGCCCGCTCACCATTGTCTTCATGTAAAATCACAGATGATTTGACTGATTTCTTATTATTTTATTTCAATCATGTTTTCATTTGATCTTCCCTCTTTCACTCTCTCTCTCCCTCCCCCTCTCTCTCTTTATATATATATATATAGAGAGAGAAAGAGAGAGAGAGATAACAAATAAAATACAAACCAATTTCAATATATACGTCCATGATTCTGAGAGGAAGGTTTATGAAAGTAAACTAAATCTAATGAGGTGACAAATACCAAACTTTCAAAACAAGTATCTGATTTTGAAAAGATTGTTGTTGTAGAAATAAGTAAGTTTGAACTTGAGCGAAAATAGTTTGAAAAGAAATGTTTGAAGCTTACGAAACAAATTTATGATCTTCAGAAAATTATGGAAAACGAAAAAAAGTATTTTGCTAGTGAAAGAAGCTTGGTTGAGAAAAAGAATGATGGATACTTTAAAGAAATATCTGATAAGAGAAAAATGTTAGAAAGTGATTTTGAAGATGAGAGGATAGTTTGTGAGAAGGAAATTCTGAAGCTTTCAAAGAAATTATCTGCATTAGAAACAAATATTGTGACTGAGCAGAATTTGAGATCTGATTTTAAAAAGAAATATGATTTAGTTATGGAGGAAAGAAATTCTTTGTCTGAAAAACTCAAGAAACTTGAAAAAGACTCTTGAAGCTAACAAGAATTTGAATTCTAGTTTGTCTGCCGAAGAACGAGATTAATTTTTGAGCAAAATTAAAGAGCTTGAAGAGGTAATTTCTAAACACCCAATGACTAAAGAGAATTCAGAAAAAGGTTGACATCTCTGAACAACTTAGTCCAAATACTTTTGTTCTTTCTCTGTATAATGATTCAACTGATACTGATTCTGTTTTCTTTTATATAACCGCTTCAAGTTCAATTCATAAAATTGATCTTTTCTCTTCAAGCAATGTTTGTAAGAATAATTATTCCTCAAATGTCAAATCAAACAGTTATTCTAACAAATATACTCGAAATCAAATATTTTTCAAAACATCAGGCTCATCATTCTAATCTATTTTACAATTATTCTATTGATACTTCAAATAATCATTTCAAGAAAAAGTTAAAATGGTTTGGAGAAAAATCAACTATAGATGATTGTGCTGGAAACAAGTCACATAAATCTCTTGTAATTGATACAAAATCATTTGTTTCTAGGAATGATTTGTCTTGTTTTGTCAGATTTATCAATAAGTTAATTAGTCTCAGCCAAGAGAAGTTGTGTTGTTCAACATGTGGAACAAATAATTTTGTAAATTAGAGGTATGTGAATAGATGGTATGGTATTTACAGTGTCCTGACTCCCAGTTCCACAACTTTAATGCTAAAGCATCTAACCTCCAAGGACCCAATAAAGTTTGGGTACAAATATATGTCTAATATTGTTGGGACTTCCGCCTCATCGTTCCCTCAAGCCGGTCAAATCCGCGATTCTTAAACCCAACGCTCCTGTAGCAATGCAGGAGCATCCCACATCGGTGAGGCTAGGGGGATTCGTCTTCCTTATAAGGAAGGGGGGGATCTTACTCCTACCAGTGACGCGTTTTAAAGCCGTGAGGGGTTGTTGCCGGGAGGGACAACCCAAAGCGGACAATACCATGTGGGCGGTTCTCTAGTATCGGTCCAACAAATATGTTTTGTAGGAAAGTCATGCGCATTCTTATTCAGAATATTCAAACCATATGACTGATAAATCAAAAGGTTATGCTACTTTTAAGGGGGGTACCATATTTTTCTGTAAGTGAATGAATTTTTAGTTCTTGAATTACCATGTGTTAAATTTTCTTGAATTAATTATTTCCACGTCTCATATATTTGTTGAAATTTTCGGTGGAAATACACTAGTTTGAAATCATATTGTTTTTCATTGTGCGTCATTTCATATCAATGATTTAATTCTTATCTGATATATTAATTGTGACTCGTTCTTCACAATTAAATTTTCTAATCAATGAATGTTTTTTTGTAAAAATTTTGAGTATACCGAGTCATTCTGTTTAGCTTTGAATTTTTTTTTTGACAATTCTAAACAAATGTTTTTTATGGTTTAGTTTCTGAATATTCAGTTCAGAACCTGCATTTCTGTAACACCCCATAACTCATATTGCATATAACATTTAATTCATTCTAAAAAATACATGTTTAATCCCCAAAGGTCTAAAGTACAAGAAACTATATTACAAAATACACAACTCAAAAATTCCAAAATACATGTTCTTGTACTACACAACATTTAACTTTCAAAACACATGCACAAATTGATCTTCACATAACTATGCATATAGGGAAACAAATCATATTTTCCTTTACTATCATTATCCTTTGTTGTTCCTGCAATACATATTTGAAACACAAAATGAGGGTTAAACCTGAAGGTCTAATAAGATCCCCTTTTCCACTTAATTGCAGGGTGAAAATCACCAAAATATTATTTAAATCAATCATTTCATATAATGGAACATAAGTCCATAATCTATTTAGTTCATCGGTCCTCTAGTTCCTATGACCATACTTAGAAAATGTTTTCATAAAATAGCAAGACCAGAGCTCCTCTGGTTCCTTTACCAGAGCTTCTTGTTATACCAACCAGAGCTCCTCTCAAGTTAATCTTCATAAATGTACGAAGTCAAACACAAAAGATGGTTAAAATAGTTTTCCCAAGTATGAAAGTATACAATAAGAAGTTTTAGTATGACCAAAGCCTCTGGTTCTACCAACCAAAGCTTATGGCTCAAAACTCATGACTAACTAGAGGCCTTCTAGTTCAACGCGAAGACCAACCAGAGCCCCTCTGGTTCATCCTTCTTTATATGAAGAGTTTATAAGTTAAAATGAAAGGAAAAATATTACGAACTACTTTTAAAACATAACTTTGACACGGAGCTCCTATCTAATAGATATAGAGCCTCTGGTTTATATAAAACCTTGGTAAAAAGACTTATACCAATATCAAACCATCATCCAGAACCCTCTGGTTCTATTGTGAGGATCAACCAGAGCCTCTCTGGTTCCTCATAAAGCAAACACTTTATTAGAAGCATAGTTTATCGAAAACCTTTGGCCATAAGCAAAGTTTTCCCCTTCTCCATAATATCATTTCTAATAAGAGCAACATCCCGGAGTCCTCAAATCACAAAGAAGTAAGAACTCAAAACTATTGCAATCTTAAGAGATATAATAGCAAAAGTTATAATAATCACACATACAAATGTCACCCTTATATTCAAAGTTCACCTCTCTTTGATACGCCACCCTTATAACCGAGGGTACACCTCTCCTTGATATGTCACCCTTATCCCGTGGTACACCTCTCCTTGATATGCTACTCTTATTCCTCATCAAAATCTACGGATTAGTTCCAAACGAAGACAGACCGAAGTCACAACCGTCTTGATGGAACATCCTTCATAGTTTTTAACCAATAATGGTTTCAAAATAGTTTTATCTTGGAACTTTAAAACTCAAGAACCATATGTTCTTTCAATATCATTTACAAACTAAAAATCTCCCTTAAATCCTTAAAATAGGATATCATCCATAACTGTTTTAAAGAAGCAAAAATCTTTTTTATTTTCCAAAAACAGTTTTCACAACCCAGATTCAAAAAGCTTAATTTAAACTGTCAAAAATAGTTCATACCATTCTTCTTCAAAATTGATCATCGAAATCAAGTATTTCAAATAACATTATTGAAATGATTTAGTAACAAAAAACTCACCTTATTATGAACATATTTGAAGATCTAAGCCGCACAACAATTTCTTCAAATGAACACAGAATCTCCAAATCACTTTTAGGCAAGATTTCTTCTCAAGAAAAACCTTCACCGCCACACACTCTTTTTCTCTCAAAGATCTCCCAAAAGTAAGATAAGATAAAAAAAATTATCTTTATTCTCTTTATATATATCTTAACAAAGGCGGTGATGATTTACTAATATAAAACTTACAGGCGGTGGAAACTTATTATAAAAATTTCTCTTTCTTAACCACGAAAGTTGCCTACCTTCATAATATAATAATATCAAACCAATGTATGCAATTCACCCTACGTGCACACACTTATTTTTAACACTTACTCATGTATGCATAATATCATATTTTCACACATATATACACGATTCATGCATTTATTTAAATAACATGCATGTCATCACGTATTTCACAAAATAATCAAATAAAAGTTACCTCAACCAATGTTGTCTGAAATCCAGGTCATCACAATTTCATTTGTTTGACTTCTGAACATATCAGTTCAATACTTATGCTTCAGATATTGATTTCTGAAATTTTACTAAACTTCAAAGCATACTACTTTCGAATTTTTAGGTAATCTTTCATGGGATCAATGTATGAGACTAATTGTACTTCTATGGACTATCGGAAGCCGTAACCCTACCCAACAAGTAATTCTTGAGTGATTGAGAGGAGAGGTGTCTTAAATAAAAGGGTGGGGGAGATAAATCATACGGTTGAGAAATCTCATTGTGCTAAGAGAAAAAAATGTAAATGAGAGTTTGGTTAGAAGGAGGAATTATTAAAAATCAAAAGGTGTGAGAACAGAGTTGAAAGAATAACAAAACTCTGCACCAACTATTTCTAAGCCAGGCAACCACCTCTACTGATTGGTTCACAATTCTTTCCTGACCTTCATTGAAAACGGCAGTGAGCCCATGCCAACTCTTGCTTTAATCCCACCAGTTACTCGTCTATTTCTCAACGAAGTGATGTTTAAATTTTTCACGGGGACTTAACATATAATCTATAGTTTTTACTGGGAAAACTTGGGTATTGAAAAAGAAGGAAGTTTGCCCCAGCTTCAAACTTCATTACAATGCACCTTGTGTCTTTGAGCCATATCTTTATAATATTTTTTCCTTTGACACATTCATGAGTGTTTGTGATTCAAATTGTATGTCTTTGTGATTATGCCACAATAATTTGAGAAGGTAGTTCTATAACTTTATTTATGTGATAACTGGAAGTCCTATCAGAGATTCATAATTGTCAACTCTGAAGATACATTATTTGAATTTGTTTTGATTAAAGTGCTAACAGATGCTAAACGTGCTTCTGTGTTAAACGATTACCCGTTTTTCGAGGGGGAGCGAGACAATGTGCTTGAAAGAGATCTATATTTAAGGGAAAGGAATGTTGTTTATGACGACGATAATTTTCTGAGAAGGAGATAAAATTTCGATTTGTGTAAAGGAAGTGATTAACTGAAGATGTTTAACACCCGAAACTTCCACATTTGCACATAACATGTGTTTCATATAAAAGAAATACAATTTACACCACTAAGGTCCCACTAGTACAAGAAACTTATATACAAAATTTACAACTCAAAAATTCCAAAAAAATGTTATCACATTTATAATAACATGTATCTTCAAAATACATCAATCAACAGGTTGATCTTCAAAATAGCAGATAAGCACATAAGGAAAATATTCACATTTTCCTCTTACCTTTATCCCTTGGCCCCGCTGGACCTGCAATGCATATTTTAAAATACAACATGAGGTTTAGACCGGAAGGTCTATTGAGAAAATCCTTTTTTTTGCAAATGCAGGGTGAGGATCACCAAAACCTGTTAAAATTATCTTTTGCAAATAAATAAATATATTTAAGCAAAAACTTGCAAATATGTTTGTTACCTAGAGTATAAAAACAAACAGATACATATAACACTTGCATGCGTTTCTTAGAATCCTCAACATTGATTAAGCATAAAACCCCGAAACTCCTCTGGTTTAAAGGGCCATAGCTCCTCTGTCTCTTAAGGACCATAGCTTCCTCTGGCTTTTAAGAATCAGAGCTCTTCTCTGATAGCAGTCCATCTAGTTGACAAGAGACTCTGTACTCACACTCCAAAAATAAATAAGACTAACTGAATCAGAGACCTTCTGGACGACCAGAGCCTCTGATCCGACTAGACCGACATTGACTTCAAAGAAAAGGATCATTAAAATGTAGCCAGAACTCCTCTGGTTCTTTGTTCCGTTTATAAAATATATTTAGAAATTTTTGACTTATAAAATACAATAAGATTGAGTTTTAAAAGACATAGCTCATATATAGAGCTAGGATACAGACCTCGAACACAGAGCTCAAACGCACAACACGGACATACAACTTTCATAATACAGAGCCTCTGGGTCACAAAAATTCTGAAAGTACTTAAAAGATTTTCCACATGACCAGAGGCCCTCTGGTCTATCTTGAATACCAACCAGAGCTCCTCTATGTCTCATCAAATACTCGTTCTTTTGATCACTTGTAAATTAAAATGTTCAGACTCCATCAAAAATATTTGAAGTCATGGGCAATTAATGCATCTGGCTATAAGTCGTTTTCCTCTTCTCAATAACATTAAAGGTTATTATTTCAATAAGAACAACATCTTTAAGTCCTCAAGTAACAGAGAAATGTTGACTTAGAATTATCGCATCTTAGGGATATGACAACAAGAGCTATAATAGTAACCACACACACAAATGTCATCCTTACATCCAAATGTACACCTCTCCTTGATATGTCACCCTTATCCCATGGTACACCTCTCCTTGATATGTCACCCATATCTCATGATACACCTCTCCTAGATATGCCACCCTTGTTTCCACCTCAAATCTATAGATAAATCTGTAGTTTAGCCAATAATGGCTTTAAAAATTAGTTCCATATTAGAAACTTTAATCTCAAGAACTCTCAGGTTCTTAAATCTATTTTTAAATCTCAACTCAATATTTCCTTCAAAAAAAGACTTTACATCACAACCGTTTTGAAAGAAAACAACAATATCTTTTCTCAATTTACAACCATATTTGAAAGATACCAAAAATACCCTTCCTCAACATACAACAGTTAAAACTATTAAACCACATTTGTGAAAACCACTGTTTTTAACTTCACAAGACTTGGGCGATAACTACCCCTCATCAGCCAACACTATGGCCGATGACTCTTTCTCATCAGACAGTACTTGGAGAGATAACATCCTCACCGGTCACACTCTGTCCGGATACACTCTCATTGGACAACACTGTGTCCGGTAACCAATCTCATCGGTCAACACTTAGTTTGGTTAACTATCTCACCGGTCTACACTTAACAACATAAAGTATAAAATCGGTTAAAACTTTGTCCGATAAGCATCCTCATCGAACAAGGCATACCCGATAACAACATCCAATTCGACCAACACTTAAGAATCTTATACACGAATTCATTGAACACTTGAACTATAAAAATGTATAACCGGATACCCCTGTCCGATAAGGATCTTCACCGGATAAGGCTTCACCCGATAAAGACCTCATCGATCAATACACAAAAACAACGCATCCCTCACCGGACAAGGCTTAGGGGGTAAGGAGCCCTCATCATACAGTACACTTTCTGATTACAGGCCTTTATCGGCCCATGAATTCTTCATAAGAATATATACATAATACACCAGCAGATTTCTTAAAATAATGAAACCAGAATCAAAACAGATTCAATAAGTTGTTTTTAATGAAGTAAAACTCACATTATGCAAGATGATTTGAAGAAGAAACAACAAGTTTAAAAAATAGCTTCACTTGATCCAGTTCCAGCTTCTAAATATGACAAGCAATACATACAGATGCTTACTTTCTCTCACCTTTTTCCAAATATGGCAGAAAAGTCTTCTCTTCCAAAACTTTCCTTTTTATACTTTCCTTAACAGGAAAGGCGATTTTTGAGGAAAGAATAAAATATGTTTCGCCTTCATCATATAACCATGCATGCATACATACACATGCACATACATAAATTTTCATACATGCATAACAACATTCCAGGCATACATATAAACACCTTTTTCACATATTTACCTATACTCGCATAATAATTCCATGTATGCATGTATCCACATGATCAGTTATGGCAATTAATCACATATCAATTACCTCATGTGTATAACCAGGACTCGGTTATCACAAGATGCTTGAGAAAATTTGACTCATTTGTACAGGCAAAGTATATCTGGAAAAAAAATGTTTATTGTTTTGTATTATTCAACGGGGGAGAAATTTCAGTATTTGATTATTCATAATGTTCAGAATTCTCTTAATCATCATGAGGGGGAGAAATAGTATGAAAGACATATCAGAAAATGTAACATCTCATACTCCACATTTCCATATAACATGTACTTCATATAAAAGAAATACAGATTATACCACATAGGTCCCACTAGTACAAGAAAATTATGTTATAGAAATTACAACTCAAAAATTCCAAAATAATGTTCTTATACTATCACATGTATCTCAACATGTATCTTCAAAATAAATCAATGAACAAGTTGATCTTCAAAAATAGCAGATAAGCATATAAGAAGAATAATCATATTTTTCTCTTCCCCTTACTATCCCAAGACCCTGCTGATCCTGCAATACATAATTTGAAACACAAAATAAAGGTTAGACTAGAAGGGCTAGTAAGATAACCCTTTCTTTGCAATTACAAGGTGAATATCATCAAAACCGGTTAAAATCATATTTCTAATCAAACAAATACATAACAACTTGTTATATTTCCAAACTCAAATAACCTGTACCAAAAAGAATTTATAAATCTTCCTTGCCATACATGATGCAAGATTCTCAACTCCTCGCATTACACTATGTGAGACCATCCAGAACCCCTGTATCCCATAAGGACCAGAGCCCCCTCTGGTTTAACAACCAGAGGAGAGTCATATTTTGAAATAAGACAATAGTAAATTGATCAAAATCAAATTCCAAATATAATACTTAGCCCAACCAGAAGCTCTCTAGATGACTAGAGCCTCTGGTCCTACTAACCAGAACCTTTGATCTTGAACTTTCAACTCAACCAGAAGTCCTAGACAAGTTAGAGCTTCTCTAGATCACTTTTAACTAAATCAAATACTTTTAAGTTAACCAATTTAAAAACATTGGCCTAAGTAGAAACAAGTCACAAAATGCCACAGCCAACTAGAGGCCCTCTCGACGACAAGAGCCTCTGGTTCGCCTAACCAGAGATGATATACTTAAAAACAAACTTTATAATAAACTTAAAATATGACCAGAGGCCCTCTGGTTAAATGTGAAGATCAACAAGAGCCCCTCTAGTTCACTTGCCAAAGAACTTAGAGGAAAATCACCTAGAGTCGAGTCAACCAGAAGCCCTCTGGACAACCAAAGCCCCTCTGATTGAACTATGTTCTAACTTCTAAGTGTTTAATATGAAGATGAAGTTTTGGAAATAGTTTAAAAAACACAAAGCTTGAACATATAATTCAAATTCCAAATACAAGGCATGTGCATAACACATGCAAAGTCTCTGGGTCAAGATAAAGTGAATATTTTGAAAGGATTACAGTCCTGCATACAACCAGAGGCCCTCTGGTTCCACACAAAGACCAACTAGAGCCTTTGTCCTCAAACACTTCTTTTTCATCACACTCATAGAATGTGATAACCTAAGTCCTCATATCACACATATATGATAACTTAAGATTATCACCTCACAAGAATGTAGAAGAAAACCATGATCAAAAGATCATCACTTCCATAAAACAGATAATGTCACCTTTATCACCAATGTACGCAACTTCTGATTATGCCACCTTTGCTACAAATGTACGCATCTCCTGATTGTGGCACCTTATTACCAATGTATGCAACTCCTTGTTGTGTCACCCTTATTACAACACATCATGATATAATCATGACCCAAATCCTCCTTTTTCTTTGCTAAAACTTGCAACCAAACCATTTAAAAAACAGAAACTCATATAAGAACCTTAAAGTTCTCATACCAAATTCACCATTAAACTCAAACAACTTTCAAGAAATCTTTTATCAACTTCCCACATATGAACCATGAGGTTCATTAGCTTAAACATCAAATAAATTTGATAACATAAACTCACCTTATGCACGTATTTGAAGATGAATCACACAGCAACTTCAAATACTATCATAGGATCAACTTTTTCTTCTTACCAAAAACCACACAAGAATCTCTTAAGAACATATAGAAAGGATTCATTCTTTTCTCTCTCTCCAAAAACCACAAATAAGATAAATTTCTTATCCACTCCTTCTATATTTAATCAAAAGAGGCGATGAAGATAAATTGTTTCAAAATTAAAATATCACACTTACCAATGAGATAACACACTTCTCTGATTCATCTTCAATTATAATAATAATAAACCATAAGAGGCGGTTTAGGAAATCAATATTATAAAATTCTTTTATCCGTCACAACCTTATGCATACGCACCAACACCTCCACATACATATTTAAACATATGCACATGTACTCATAAACAAACTCATGTATGCATATACTCCTACACATATAAATACACACACACACACACACACACATATATATATATGATATATAACCGGAACCTGGTTATCACATAAAATACAAGAGAAAAGATTATCAAAGAAATTTGTAACATGTGTTGATGTTCAGAAGAAGCTAACAAGAGATCATATATGTATGGGAAGTTAAATTTTAAGTGATTATGTTAAAGAGAAGGTTTGAATCTAAATCTTCTGAATTTGGGGTTGAAAATCCATAAGATTTAAAGATTGTAGATGTTGATGAAAAGGTTGGTGTTGATTTGAAGAATTTGTGCGGACTTGTTGAGATTTATTGTTGACATATCCGTTAAAGATCTGTTGGGCTTACAAGACAAAGTTTTAAAGAGTTTATTTGTTAAAATTGGATTCTTTCATGATATAAAAGTGACAAGCTTAGTACAGACAATGTCAAAGCTTCAAGCCTGAATGTCTAAAACTTATTTGTTGATTCAAGAGGTTTACTGAAGATTCGTTGACTGTCTAAAACTTACCGGAAATACGCCGCTATTTATATTCCGGCATTATTTCTGGTGGGTTATACAAATTAAGTATTTATGAAATTATTAATTCTAATTACAATAAGTTACTGGCGGATTTCCAGCGGATTTGTGATTAATTTTTTAAGATTAACATCTGCCGGTAATTCACCAAAAAATTGAAAAATAATTAAAGATTAAAATTTATTATTTTAAATTACGGCCTGGATACTTCAATGTAGTAGTCCAACTAAGCCAACCATAAATTCTTCTAATTGATAATAGTAATGCAAATTCCCCCCAAAAATGGATATAATTGCACTTCACGCTCCAAATTTTTGATGATTCAATTAATTTTTCGTGGGCGAAACAGATGATATCTAAACGGGAAATCCCATATGACCCAATATATCTAACAAGTCGCACTATATGTCAATCCAGGATGCATCTTCCTATCCAGCATTTCAAAAAACTAAGAAATAGACCCTAGGAACTAAAAAAGGGTATCCTGAGTAATTGTAATAATCAGATTCATTGATATTCCTGGTATAGTAGATGTTATCACACATACAATCCTACTCAATTCGATGGAAATGTATCATGAGAGTTGGAATTCCAAATGTCTTTGACGCCAAAAAAAAAATCAACATTACTGTAATTGTCATGACCACCCCAACTCTGAATGTTTTTATCCGTATCATTTTTATTCTGATCTTTACTTTAAGCAAATAATATCTAAATACCAAATATGCCTTCAGAAATTCAATGTGTAATCTCAGCATTCAATGTGTATTCCTAAATAATCTCATTTTTTAAAGAAAGTATTTCTTTGACATTCTTTATTGTTATTATATAATTAGGAAAAACATAGGTCCGTATATTTCCACATAAACCAATTACAGTAAGACCTGTAGAAACACGTATGGGTTCAGGTAAAGGCTCTCCCGAATATTGGCTAGCTGTTTACCAGTATGAAATGAGTCAATCATCCACTTTGATATCTTATTGAACAAAAATGGTGATATTGTTCCTCCTTAATCAAGAATTTCGATTTTCAACCTATCTCATAGATTCCAGACAAAGATTCTCGTACTAGGAAAAGGTCCTCTCAATACTCTAAATCACTGTTTGCAACACAGGATTTTATTTTATCATCAATCCAGTCCCCGTTCACGTTTTTTCTTTTTCTTATCCTTAAATTTATATCATCCTTTTTTATATGGGACTACAGGTTGAACCAAAACAAAATACTTTTTTTCATACCTGGAAAGTTTCATTCGTTGGATATAGAGCCAATTTGTCAATTATTTTACAAAGAACGGACAAACCCTTATGGGTTGTATCTGAAGACATGGAAAGAGATGTTTTTATGTCAGCAACAGAGGCCCAAGCTTATGGAATTGTTGATCTTCTAACTATAGAATGACAATAGGCTGGATTTCGCGTCAATTCGTGATTTGAAATTACTCATGTCGAGTTTAATATTCTATGACTTTTATTTACTATTCTATTGAATTAAAGTAATTCATAATCATTCCGTTAGGATTGATCTAAACCAGCCCATTATGTATATGATTCAACATGCGAACTATTAAACAACTTATTAGAAATATAAGACAGCCAATTAGAAATGTCACAAAATCCCCCGTGCTTCGGAGATGCCCTCAGCGTCAAGTAACATGTACTAGGGTGTATGTGCGACTCGTTCAGATCATGAACCAGAACAAAGGAAAGAGAACAATATTCGAATATCAATGATCAAATAGGATAGAACGCAAAAACGAACTACATTTCCTATCTAAAAAATAAGAAAATGGATCATATCCCTTTTATTTTGTATGAAGTTTATGGTTTCTATTGGTGTAAATCCACTTACCTCAATTCAAGATGAGAAGCAATTCTCCATTGGTAGCAAATGGTTATCCATTAAGCGGAGGAAATATTAGTTAACATAGACCCTTCTTGCAAGAACAGACTAACAGGGTCAGGTATCCAACCAACTTTCATAATTAAATACCGTTACAGTACATGTAGAGCTCATTGTGAGTGGCCGATTTCCATTCTTTTATAATCAGTTTCGCTACAGCACCCGCTGCTCTAGCTAATTGTCCACCCTTTTCAAGTGTGATTTCTATGTTATGTATGGSYGTGCCTAAGGGCATATCGGTTGAATTAGATTCTTCTTTTTTATCAATCAAAACCCCTTTCTAAACTATACAAGCTTCTTTCAAAGCATACGACTTTCTGGATTTCTTCAAGATTTTTAAAAAAATATTACTGTTTTTTGGCGGCTATTTTTTCGGTTGATTTCTGGCAGCCCTTTACAAGCGGATTTTCGGCGGATATTTGATTTTTTTTCATACTTTAGGTTATATATATATATATATATATATATGTAATAGTATGTATATTGGATAATAATTCTCTTATCATGTGTAACACACGCGTACATGTATGCAATACATACCTATATACAAACATATAATCCGATGTCATTGTTATTATTGGACTTTAGTAACTATTAAAAAAGTCTTATTCGGTTTTAACGAGTCTTGGTTGAGCCCAATGCACACTACATGCTCATATGTAATACATGTCTTCTCACAAACACGTATGGGCTTTAATGATTCTTATTAAGTTTTTAATTGATCTATTGAGCTTTACTGGTTCTTATTGAGTTTTTAATGGATCTTTTGGGCTTTATTTGGTCGTATTAGGCTTTAATAGATGTTAGTTGGGCTTTAATGTTTTATTGGGCTTTAATGGTTCTATTGGGCTTTAATGGTTCTATTAGGCTTTAATGGTTCTATTGGGCTTTAATGGTTCTATTAGGCTTTAATGGTTTTTATTGAGTTTTTACTAGATCTATTGAGTTTATTTGATCGTATTGGGATGTTATGGGTCTATTGGAATTTATTTAATCGTATTGGCTTTCAATTGATCTATTGGGTTTCAATGGATCTATTGGAATTTAATAGATGTTAGTTCGGATTTAATTTTAAT
>NC_037537.1:899290-920417 GCF_001531365.2 Cynara cardunculus var. scolymus | reverse complement strand
TAATGGATCGTATTTGTTCTAATGAACCGTATTGGGCCTTAATGGATTGTATTTGCTTTAATGGATCGTATATATAATAATAATAATAATTATTATAATAATAATAATAATAAAAGTAATAATGATAATAATAATGATAAAAGTAGTAGTAGTAGTAGTAATAATAATAATAATAATAATAATAATAATAATAAAAGTAGTAGTAGTAGTAGTAATAATAATAATAATTAAATAACACCGGTGGAATTTTCTTTAGTTGATACACAGTTGCGGGAGTAGGCGGTTCGGAGAAGAAAGAAAGGTCGTCTATTTAGGTTTGGGTACAACCAGGATCCCAATTGCATCTTGATTGGGAACTCCACACAGGGTGGTCAATCGTCCTCAAATAGTCGGGTGTGTGTCTCTTTTTTTCTTTGATGATATTTATCGATTTAGTTTATAATTCATATTAAATATTATAACGCTTTATATATTTTATAGGAAATTGACGTTTTAAGGACCCATGTTAAAAATTTACAGGAAGAAAATGAGCATCAACAGACGGAGGAGAAACTTTGATGGGTGGAGGAGGAGTTTCAGCGGGCAGAGGAGGAGTGACGGCGGGGAGATGAGGAGTGACGGCGGGCAGAGGAGGAGGAGCGTCGGTAGGTGTTGGGTAAGAGATGGGAGAAACAATATGAAGAGATGACTGTTTTGGTCAAGCAGCTCATTCAATCTCAGCAGTTCCCGCCAAAGTAATGAATATTTGTTTGCTTTGGAACAATTTAATTTTTGTTTGGAGCAATTGTGTACTACTTTGATCGCGATAATTGTATTGGACATTTATTGTTTTTTAGTTTAATGTATGATGTTTAGTGCATTACGCATTTTTTTAGCAACTTTATTTACAAGATTTACAGATTTTAAATACAAGTTTTAAATATTTACAGGAAGCCTATTTTCTGAAGTTGGGTAATTTTTCGATGGATAAAATCGCTGGAAATATTTAAAAAATTAAAAATAAAAATTTTAAAAATTAAATTAAATTTTCGGCGGAGACATCACCTGCGGAAACTTCCACCAACAATTTAATTCATTTTTTTAATCTTATTAATAAATTTTTAATTTAATTAAGATTTTTTAAATAAACTCAAAGAAATTCGCTAATTTCCGATGGTTATTTTCCATCGGAAAATCAAGAATCTACATCGGAAAATCAAGAATCTACTGATAAATCCACGGGGGAAAATTATCGGTGCCTCATTTTCCGACGGCCAAATACGCCAAAAACTTTGTTTTCCGACATATTTGGCCGCCGAAAAAGGTGACCAATTTGGTAGTGTAACAAGACCATTCGAAACCAACAAAAAGGAACTTATAAAAACCCCAAAGGGGTAGAATTAGGTTGAAAACAAATCAGACAAATTTAAAACCTTTGATCCACCATAAAAGAACACCCACTTAACAAAAACATCGGGTCCATACTAGTCACCTCAGTATACATATGAATATATTGTAAGTGATATCATTTTATTCTAAACTTGTACAACATATTAATTATCCAATCAACTTTGATATTGTTCATTACACTACCAAACACGGGAACTTTTCCGGCGGTCAAATCCATCGGAAATTCATTTTATCGGCGGATTTGGTCGCCGGAAAAGTTGGTGCCAGTGATTAGTTTACCGGCGAATGCTTTATTTTACCGGCGGATTCCAGCTAGCCGTCGGAAACAGTTCGCCGGTTTAATTAAGAAATATTGATTTACTTATTAAAAAATTTAAGAATTTTTTTTATTTAATTTAAAAGATTAATTAAATATCCGCCGGAAATCCGCCGAAAAATGTTAAAAATAATTTTTAATTTACATTTTCGACGGATTTTTCCGCGGATAATAATTTTAAAAGATTAATTAAATATCCGCCGGAAATCCGACGGAAAAAATTAAAAATAATTTTTAATTTCAAATACATTTTCGGCGGATAATAACTTTAAAAGATTAATAAAATTTTCGCCGGAAATCTGCCGGTAAGTTATTTTGATTAAACTTAAATACAAGTCTAATATAATTAATTAAGATATCCGCCGGAAATCCGCCAGAATAATTTCGGCGGCTTCCGTTCACCGGAAATGACGTCGGAAATAGTCAGTTTTCTGGTAGTGTAATTATAAAACAATTCTTTTAATGGTTGCACTTATAGTCTGCAATGATTTATATTCTATTACAATTGTTAATGAATTAAATTCTCGACTTAATTTGCTTGGAAAATGAAAGTAAGACAAGAAACTTAATTAAATCGTGATAATCATAATATTGCATCTCTTTATCATTTTTCTTATTTATCTACGATAATTGCATCGTTATATTGTACGTTCTTAATAATGTCAAATAAGACAACTTAAATTACACATCCATTTTCTTATTCTAATAGGTTCAACATATAGATTTTATGATTTATCATCGAAAAAATCAAAAGTAAAGTTGTATTAGTCCAAAAAAATATCTGTACCGTCTAGTAGGTAAATCATTCTTATCAAATCACCTTTTCATTCTAGGCCCATCTACATCCTTTCATAGTCGTTTTTAGCGTGCCCCGACATGGTTATTTCCCAAATTCACACAATTCCTACTAATATTTGGAGATCTCAACAGACCAATAAAAGAAACTGAATATTTTGAAATAAAGCAAAAGATACAAAATCATAGGGTTAGGTTTGGCCTATCATAGGGTAAGCCAGTGTAGGCATACCAAAATGAAATAGGTGTGTGTTACTATTTGCGTACTTATTTCTAAAAATATTGATCAAATTTTATACTGGTAATATAAAAAATAAATCATGATAAAAAAGGATATGAATATATGTAAAATTAAACTGCTTTCAAGATCAAATTAATAATTTAACTAAACATTCAAACCGATTTTAGAGGTATGATGGCCATCATACAACTATTATTACAAGATGTGTTGATAGATATTAAAATGATTAGGACCAAAGAGTATAATATTCAAACCGATTTTATTATGGATTAGCTCACACAGTAAGAAATACAACCAATGGATAAGGATCTCCCCTAAAGAAAGGGGCATCATTCAAAATAATGCTTTTACTTTTCAATCAAAATCTTAGAATCTTTTGGTTTATATACATCTCTATATATATATATATATATAGAAAGAGGGGTTATTATACAATCTTTTATATTTGTATAATTAATATAACTCAATCTCAATCATCCATTTAATTTGATGAATATGTGATTTCATAAAAGTTTTGATTGTTTCCTAATATAAAGTATTGATCATAATTAATGAACTATAATCATCTTTCATAAATATTCAAATCGTAATAAATGAACACTCATTATTTCCATAAATATCTCAATTGATTGGGTTGCATTGCTTATACAAATATAATGGGTTACATTTGAAATTTCCTATGTATATATATATATATATATATATATATATATATATATATAAAGAGAGAGAGAGAGAGAGAGAAAAGATCATAAGAGAAGTTGAAAAGTTACAAGATCATATATGTTTATACGTTATATGTACGATTAATCATATATAGTTATATGCTAGATGTACGAATAATCATATATGATTATACGTTATATATACGAATAATCATATATGATTAGACACACTCAAAGAAGACGGAGGTGACTATGTGAAGTTATGTGTTATCAATGCAAGTGCTTAATCATATATGATTAAGTGTACGTATCACGCTTGTAATCATATATCATATTAGAACTTTTCGCCTTCTTCCTTCTTTCAAATTGACCACTTTCTCATCGAACCTGACCCTATATATATATATATATATATATATATATATATGTGTGTGTGTGTGTGTGTGTATTTCATCTCCAACATCTTCTTCATTTTGAAGATTACAATATGAATTATATTATTAAAATATTCAATATCTTTTATAAGATATTATTTTTCTCTCATATACATATACTTTTAAAGATTTTCATTGGTAAGAAGAATAAAAACTAGTTTCACTTTCATAGGTAATCATTATTTTAAGTTATTCAAATTTAGAGATTTTCATTTCATCACTTTTATTTTTTCTATTTTAAAGAAGATTTTAGAGAATATGTCAGAGATACTATTATATAACAATATAATATAACATGATATATAATATTATTATAAACAAGAATGAAAACTTATTGTACTTTCTTTTAGAAAAGAAAATCCATAAACAAGTTTAAGGTTAAACAAAAATAAAATTACAATCGTACACACATATAGAGAGAGACTTGAGATCATGTGAGACAAGACTGTTTTCATAAGACACGATTTTTACACTTAAAAATTCACAGCAAAACACTGTGAAGGTAACCTTCACAGTGTTTTTGTTAAGATCAAATTAATTTCAAGTCATCCCCTAATTACAAAGTGTTTCTGTGTGAAATTTTAGAGTGTTGTCTAAATTATAAGATAATTAGGTGTATCCATAACATGCACCAAGATATAAACTAATATAGTAAATTGAGCATCTAAAAGTTGATGTAATTATTTCTTAAAAACCTAAATATGAAGTTAATATTTGAACATAACAAATTGCTAAATTAAAATGAATTCTTTACACCATTCATATTGATTATCACTCAAACATGGTACACTCTCATTTGTCCTAGGGTTTGGTACATAAGTTAGATTTTGTTGCGAACTTGTTCTATATGGAAATCACATGCGATTTTTCTTTGTAATCACATGCGATTTTTCTTTGTAATCACATGCGATCACGAAACACGGTCAATATAAGTTTGTGCGTAATCGCATGTTATTTTTTACACATGAGTTTAATGTGAACTTGTATGTGATTTAGCTATTATCGTGTTTTTTTATTTGGTTATTATTCTCCGATTCTATCTCTTTCTCTGTGTGTATATATTTATACAGAGAGAGAGAGAGGAGATTAAATATGAAACAAAGTCAAAGTAAGAAAAAACATGAAAACTACTTATATCACAAGTGATTTTATAGTCAATCGCACATGTGATTATATATATTATTGAGTCAGACAACCTTGGCCGCTATCTACATCATGGGCCAAGTTGTCTACATACACCTGGTTGTTTGACGTGCTCATTAATCTCATGTGATTTGACTGTCACCGCTAAATGAAGTACTTTCGCTTACAAACTTTTCAATAGTAAATCTGTCGCTAAAGGGTGATTCGTCACAAAATTGTCACGAAAGTTAGTGGGTAAATTGTTGGTGGGTAATTCAATTCAGTAACAGATTACCTAGAGATTCTCTGGATGATCCATTGTCATTTTCTCAAAAAAACATCGGATTTTACCAAACTATTGCCATTCTCTGGTCGCCAATCACCAATGAAAATTTCTCTAGATAATTTTTGTAAGTAAAAATCATTCATTTTATAATGTGTAAAAATTGATTAGGTTTTCTTTCTTTTTTCTATTCACATGGATGGTTTTCTTACCAACAAAGTATGGTTTTTTAAAAAATTTGTAATAGGAATGTTGGTTTTAATATCTTCATTGCTTTAAATTATGATTAAATATGTATGTAGCAGATATGGATAAACATAAACAAAAGAATCTTTGGTGATCAATGCTTATTCTCATTGCTTTTGGTAACAAAAGAATCTTTGGTGATCGCGGACCAAGAATTCATAAATTGACTATTAACAGTAATATATCAATATATATATACATGCATTTGGGATCACGTGAAATCAGCATGTTTTCGTAAACTTCATAGCAAAACGCTGTGAAGGTAACAAAAGCACTGTGAAGGACCTTCACAACGTTTTGCTATGAAGTTTCAAGTATAAAAAAATGGTTTCAAGTGTTTCAAGAAAACATGATGGTCTCACGTGAACCCAACCCTGTATATATGTATATTTTAACCACAAGGTTGGTGCCCGATTGGTTTGAACTTAGACTCTTAAGGTCAAAAATTTCTGGAGGTCTCATGTTCGAATCCAATGAGGAATAAAAATCCCCTTGTGGCTACGGAGCTTCAAATGTGGTGACTTCGGACTACACATGATGACGTGAAATGAATGGTTGCTCTACGATTAGTCGACTCAAATAGCGAGTTGGATATATCAAGTTAATAAAAAAACTTCTATCCAATATTTTTGCAATATTTCTTAAACAAAGTTTTTG
Source organism: Cynara cardunculus var. scolymus (assembly GCF_001531365.2). Taxonomy (NCBI): domain Eukaryota; kingdom Viridiplantae; phylum Streptophyta; class Magnoliopsida; order Asterales; family Asteraceae; genus Cynara; species Cynara cardunculus. The sequence goes on along the minus strand of NC_037537.1, from coordinate 914,269 downwards.
TATCACATGCTATATATTTATGTCTTAATAGTGATTAATATATATATATATATAAAATATACATATAAAAAAGAAATAAAAATATAAAAGAAATTAAAGTTGTTGATACTGTTGTTGATGATGTGAAATCCCCCAATCCCATTGTCACTACCCCATGAAAAGAGCTGCCGACGAGTATGGACAAAACAATTTCTGATGGCCCAAACAAGAATCATCGAAGAAAACAAATTCGACGATTTGATTACCTTTATTATTATGTGAAAGGAAAATATGGCATGACAATAACAGACAATATTTTATTTTATTTGAATATATTCTTTATTTTAAAATGAAAAGAAAAATCAGCAAATATAGAACCAAATGTACATACAATTATGCGAATTTACATCAATAAATCATTCATTAAATCAATTATATATGTCATGTTATTATATAAAACCAACGGATTGAGCTTTAAAAAGCCGTTGCGGGTTAGCGCATCTGTTATCCATTTGTAGATGGAGCTTCGATAGCAGCTAAGTCTCGAGGGAAATTATAAGCATTACGTTCATGCATAACTTCTATACCAAGGCACTACAAAAATGAAGAGTATCAGCGATAGAAAATTCTCTCGTAAATCCGTCGCTAAAAGACACTACTACAAAAATGAAGAGTAGTAGCAGCCTCTTTCAACAGAAAATGAAACTATCAAATCACGATTAAATATACATAAAAAAATCTATCCATTGGCTATTTCTTGATTTAAAATATGGAAAGGAAGATAACATTTAAATAATCATTTAAATTTTCCAAGATAACCGTTATAAATATTAATTAAATAAATATCCAAGTCCAATGATATTGAAATGATAAAGAATTCATAAAAAAATATTGATTAATTTATAAAGGGAGAAGTTGACCCAAAACGGGGTGCCCATCCCCTTCATTGGTCTTGCTATCACCTTTTGATGGTGGTGTAGGTGGTGTAGGTGGAAGTGTAGTCAAACACTACATGTACATAGTCTTTTTAAAACCCATTTTAGGGCATGGAAAACTAAAAGCTATAACACCATTTGGAATTGGGCTACAAACAATAAAAAGGATTTCAAATTTGAGAAAAAATGTGTACATCACATAATGTGAGAATGTGACAATTGACAAATTGTCTCAAATTCATGATAACTTAGGATTTGTTAGCTATTTAAGTGGCAGTGGAGGTCGTAGCAGTTGAGGTTGTGGCAGGTGGCATGTATTTCAAATGGATAATTAAGAAAAATAAGATTTATGAGCTCCTTATAAGTAAGAAATTAGGAGCTACCAACAAATTTCATTATGTTATTAATTTATTTATAAGTTATTATATATGCTAGTCTGATGTCTTGGGCTTGGGGATGTTACAAACAATATCAAGGCCAATCCTTGTACCATCATAATGGTAGGGAAAACCTCCTCGGGAGCAACGAGTCCTAGATGAGGGTGTTTATAACATATTAGGATAATCTCACATCACCGTGAACAAGGACGATGTTAGATGGCATCGGCATCTGGCATGGAATTCAAAATTTTAGGTGGAAAAGTTTGCGACTATCAATCCTACATTTATACAATTTAGATTTGTGAGCTCCTTAAAGTTGTGTATAACAATAATTTCTACCATGAGTTAAACTTGAATTGAAAGTTATTGGCAAGTCTATTGCTTTGTGCTTTGGGTTGATGTTATAAATGGTATCTTAGCCAACCATCATACCATTATGTTGGGGTAGCAAACCTCATCAAGGACGATGAGACCTTGAAGAGTGGTGTCTATAAGATCTTAAGAGAATTGTACATTGTCGATGAACAAGGAAAACATTGGGTATGCATGACGAGGAAGTGAAGATTTTAAGTGGGGAACTTTGTGATCACTCCTCCCACGTTGGCACAAATTTAAAATTTTGATCTCCGTATAAATCATAAGTTGTGGTTTGCAAGTAACTTGTAACATGGTTTTAAATTTAATTAGAAGTTATTTGGCTAGCCTATTGCATTGTACCACCCACTACTAAAATGGAAAGCTTTTACCTACGAACGTTACTACCATCACAAAAGTTGGTGGAAATTTTAAATCAGTGACAAATTAGCCAAGTATTTTATGGGTGATCCATAAATAATCAGTGACGAAAATTTCTCTGGTGATTTTTGTGGGTAAAATTCATTTGTTTTGTAGTGATCAGGATGGTGGGAAAAACTTCATTGGGTATGATGAATCCCCAAGATGTTGTTCTTACCATTTTAGGCAAATCTTACATCACTGATTAACAATGAGGATGTTGGAGATTCATGATGTGGACGTCAATATTTAAGTGGGGGAGTTTGTCACATCCAACTCCACGTAGATAAAGTTAGATTAGTGAGTTCCTTAGAAGCCTCTAGTTATGAGCTACCAATATATCTACTATGGTTGTTAAGTTACTTTAGAAGTCATTATCTAGTCTGTCTCTTTGGGATGTGGGATGTTAAAAATGGTATAAAAGTAGATCATTGTACCATCAGATGCAAGGAAAACCTCATCGAGTATGATAAGTGCATTAGAAGATGTGTTTGTAACATCTTAGTTGAATCTCACATCATCGATGAAAAAAGTTGGTAGTCCCGACTAGGATGCAATAGATTTAAATAGGGTTTGTGATTATTCATCCCACATTGACGATAAATTAGATTTGTGAGCTTATGAGCTTATATTAATGGGAAGAGGGGGTTGTATAACCTATTTCACATGGATAAAAAATGAATTCCGGAAGATGTTTATAAGCCCCAACTTATGGGCAACCAATGACTTCTATCATGGCTTTTAGTTGAATTAGATAACTTATTTGGTAATGAGTCCCTAAGTAAAGGTTTTTGTCACATCTTAGGCGAGTCCCTTAGACAACTCATTGCACATGAATATAAAATGAGATTCGTGATTTACTTATAACTCTCAAGTTGTGGACTACTAATAACTCTCACCATGGACTCCTGTTCATTTTTAAGTTATTAGGTAGCTTATTTCTTTGAGTTTTGGGATGCTGCAAATGATGTCAGGGCCGATCTTCAATCCATTGGTATGGTGAGCCACATGTAACCGCACATGATAAGTTTGTGAGGGGTGTTGTAATATATCGCATGAATCCCACATTGCCAATGAACAAGGCAAATGTTGGGAGGTGTGATGAGGACGTCAACAATTTAATTATATTGTTTGTGAAGGGTGTTGTAATGTATAGTCATAGGCCATTATAATCAAGACAAATACTTGTCGAAGGGGATTGGATAAAAGTGATTTATTTTTCGAAGTTAAAATTTAATACATTATTAATACATTTTTGTAGAAAGGATCTTGTTGTGTGTGAAACCTAGATTTAAATCTCTTAGTGATTTAACTGACAAGACACTTTCTTTTGACAAAGGTTACAAGATGTCTCAATAATATATGTATAAAGCTCTAAACAATTAATTTGACCGAGACTATATAGGAAAGAAGAATATACAAAGTTTTCCTGTAATAGGAGCTCACTAAATGCTTCCTAATAAGTATTTTGGTGGAAAACTCATAACGACGACCTACTAGGATAAATATTATCTTTGAAAGTAACATCCCCAACACACGATCACTTGTAACCACGATTGTTGTAACAAAATCCAGCATGGCCAAGAAAGCATCTAATTCCTTCAACAGTGGTTGGTTCAGATAGTTTTTCAATAACTTCAAGTTTATCTTTGTCTAACTCAACTCCTCGTTTTGAAATTAAATGGCCAAGAACAATCCCTTATTTAACCATGAAATTACATTTTTCCTAGTTAAGAACAAAATCAATTTCTTCACACCTTTCAAGACACTTTTTCAAATTTTACAAACAATGATCAAAAGATGAACCATATACAAAAAATCATCCATAAATATGGATTTTTCAAGCATATAAAAAAAATATGGACATCATGGATCTTTGAAAGGTTGTGGAAGCATTGAAAAGTTCAAATGGAATTCTATTAATGGCAAAAGTGTTATGTGTACAAGTGCTTATCCAAAGCTCTCTCAGTGATTTGATAACCGTTTATACTTAGTGAAAAATACTTAGTTCCGTTTTTGTTCAGTTTCAACAATCGTCACTGAGTTTGGTCAGTGATCATTGAAACATGTAATATAAACAACTTTAGAACAAGTATTCCTCTAGACAAAACTCACACAAAAAATTCCTTCAGCAATGTCGAATAAGTAGTTGAGGATAGAGACAAGACTATTCGTATCTGAAGCAACTTTAATGATAACAAGATTGTCTACTTCACATGAAATCTACCAATCTCAGCGATAGCTGAAGAAGCCTCAATGATTATTCATTATCAGTGATCAACGAATCTTGCAGAACAAGATTAGTTTTTGTTTTATTCTATATGTACAAAAGGACAACCTCCATACTATACAACACAAATGTACATGTATGGAGTTACTTTATTTTCTCTAAACGTCCTTACCAACTTTGTAAGGTCAACTATTCATATACGCCAAAAGCCTGCATATCTGAAGACAAAGTACAAGCTCTGTAATAGAAGCTTGCCACGTGGATTGTACCCTCTAACTTGCATTTGATGCAGTAGGTGTAAATAGCTAAGAAAACCCTTCACCTTAGTTCACCACTACTTGTCACTTCTATCCTTAGAAGACTTCTTTCTTTTTTCTAATCCTTTCTACTTCTATCTTCTTTGTGAATCTACTTAGTGATTCTCTCAGCTTGTTTAGATTAGGTTCTACGTTATCTTATTCTGCAACAATCTATAAATTTTGTATTGATCTTCTCATATCAATAAACGAATTTAAAAAGTAAAATTTGTGTGTTTGTATTCAACCCCCTAGTCTACAAACTGTTATACCTATAAACTCTTGTAAAACCCTTCTCAGAACCAACAACAAGTGAAGGTGGTATTTTCTTCGTCCTCCGATGATATGGCTATCTGTTTGTATATTGAGTATCCTTCCAAGAGGCAATAATACTCCTTACCGGCTAATCTATCAAACATTTGACTAATGAAAAGTGATAGAAAATGGTTATTTTGGGTACTTTGTTTAGCCTACGGGAGTCCATGAAAGTTCTCCATTTGTATACTATTCTAGTGGGAAATGACTGTAAACCTTTCCTATTTTGGAACACATTGGGCTACACTAGCCCAAGAACTATTGGCTATTAAGAAGATAATTCTGGCATCTAACCATTTTAAAATTTTATTTTTCATGACAAGGTTCAACTTCTTTGTGGTTCTATGGATGTAAAGTTCTTGTCATCTAGGATAATTTTTGTGTTGACAAATAAAAAGACTAATTCCCTTAAGGTTTGCAATGGTCCATCCTAAGGCTTTTATGTACAGCTTCAACATATCAACGAACTTCTTTTCATGGTGTAGATCTAGGGTAGATGATATAATGACACGTAATTTACCCTCTTCTCCTAGAAAAGCATACTTTAGATGAGATGAGAGTTGTTGCAACTCCAGATCAGGTGGTGATATTATGAACGGAGTAAAGTTCGTTTTGTCATTAGTTTCTAGCAGCTTAAATGTTGCAACATGCAATGGGATAGTATCTTCCTCTACCAAAGCTAAATCCTTGATACTCTCATCATCCTATATTAAGGCTAAATCCTTATCATCCACTTCTTCCAACGTAAAGGATTTTCTAATTCCTTCCTCTTGACACAATGATTCAAAATTTTCTATGTTTGAACAATTCTCTATATCGTCGGGGTATTTCAAGGAATTAAAAACATTAAATGTGAATTCTTAGTCTTGAAGCCTCATAGTCAAATTTCCCTTTTAGACATCTATCAAGGTTCTTCCGATGCTAAGAATGGTCTCCCTAAAATATAGGAATATCCTTGTTAGCCTCAAAGTCTAAAATGATGAAATCTACAAGAAATATGAACTTATCCACTTGAACTAAGACACCTTAATATTTCCTTTCAGGTATGCAATGGATTTGTTGGTTAATTGGAGTGTTACAGTAGTAAGTCTAGCCTCTCATATGACTAAGGTGTTTAAAACAAAAAAGTGCATAACGTTGATACTAGCACCTAAATCACATAAATTCTTCCCAATTTCCTTTCCACCTATTGAACAAGAAATAGTGAAACTTCCTGGATCATTAAGCTTAAGAGGTATTCTATTGGTCAAAAAGGTGCACTAAATCCTTCAGTAGAGCAATGAGTCAGCTTCTTCTTCTTACTTAAGATGTTTTTAAGGAACATGGCATAATTGGGCATTTGGTTAATTGTTTCAACAAGAGAATGTTGATATGCAATTCTTTAAATACATCCAAAAATTTCTTATATTGCAGTTTTTCCTTCTCATTCTTTAACCTTTGGGGAATAGGTATATAAGGAAGAATTGGTTTTATGATAGCTTTGTTTGAATGTATTGAGCAAGATGAGTCATTTATGTCTTGGGTCTTGGTCTTACTCTTTTGTGATGGAGATAGGGTCACAACATCGGTCTTTAGGTCTGCTATAACATCATTTTCTACTAAATTTTTCTTAGTAGCCTCTTTAGGAATCAGTAAAGGTAATTTGATCTTGATAGGACAAAAGTGGTGACATCAGATGATTGGTTCTCCAATGGTTTTGGCGGTGTTTCAATAATAGGGGCCAATGTTGCAACATCAGATTTGGACATACTTTCTGTTTGCATTGTCTCTATCAATTCCTTCCTACTTCTAAGGGTCACTATTTTTACATGTTCCTTTCCTAAGGCTCTTGAGATTTCTATGTCATTAGGAAAAGAACCAAAGACCCTATTTTTTGATTGAGTGCAAGTTGATTGACTTAGGTTTCCAAATTTCTGATTACGACACTTTGTTAAGTAATGTCTACTTGGGTTTTGTCTATGAACCCTTCCATCATAGCTTCCAAATAAGATGATGAATAACCTATGGATGTGACTTGTTTTAGAAAACATTTGAGCATTTTGAAAAGTTTGGTGATGATTTTGAGAACTACTTGCATGCTATTGTGTTTGAAAAAATAGATATTCCTTGTTGCTTAGGTGCGAGTGAATTTAAACATGGACTGTTCCAAGAAAAATTCGGTGTTGTTTCTAGTTGGCATTGTAATTATTGCTATAGCACAAGACCATATCTGTTATGAACATAGTTTACAAATTCAGAATTATGCGGACAATGTTCATAAGAGTGTTTCAAGAAAAATTCGGGTGTTGCTTCTAATTAGGCGTTGTTTTGGCGTTTTTCAATTTTTGTTTCGAGTCGTTTGGGATCTTTTAGTTCTCGTTTGTATGCCTTAGAGGCTATTTAGAGGGAATGTTGAGTTTATTTATTTAAAGTTTGACCTATGTTATCTTAATTCAGACCGGCATTCGGTTTCGATCCTCCATATCATTTAAAGTTTATTTCCTCGTTTGTCATCATCGAGGTGAGTTTTCTTATAACCATTTTCAAACTGAAATGCATATATTATTAAATGGTTATTAGAGGTGTATGTGGTGGTGTTGTTGGATCATTATGTAACAGAGAGGTGTATGTGAAGATGGTTTTGTTGGATCATTTTTGCCAACGTACATCTAACAGAGAGATGTATGTGGTAGTGGCATTGGATCATCTTTGCCAACGTCTGTGTAATATAGAGGTGTATGTGGTTGCGGTATTAGGTCAGTTTGGCTAATGTATAGTAACGGAGAGGTGGATGTGGTGATGGTATTGAACCAATTGTGCCAGCGTGCATTTGGTGGAGATGTTGAACCGATTATCAATCTTATCTATGGTTGGATGATATTATTTGAAAAGTTTATTGTCTATTAAATATTTTGAAAGGTTGATTTGAAATGTTTTTATACGATGTGCAATGGTAGGGATTTCTCACTAGACCATATGGTTTAACCTTGATTTTATTTTCAAAATATGCATTTCAGGGAAGCAATATTTAGAAGGTAAAGGAAAGGTGTGAAGCTTGTTGAGAAATTTTATGGAGTCAAATTTTAATCTTCATGTTATTTGGTTCATTTCTATGAAGATTGTATTATCGAAAAATTTGTAGTCAATTTCTAAAGGTTGAAGAGTTTTATAGATTGAAACCCAAATTGTAGACCCACTGTGGCATGTTATGTATAATATTTATGGTATTTGTTATGTGAAAGTGTCGGTTGTTACACAACACGATGAAACATTTTTTAAAAGGTCACTTGTATTAATATTGCCCAAAAGTTACAAAGTGATTGACCCCTAACAATAAGAAAAAACTAAGAGTGAGGAGCTTATACTTTTTCAACTTCCTCGTTAATAGAAGTGGCCTTATAGCTAGTAGGTGGTTTATCAGTTATGGGCTCCTCTACATTATCATCCGACTTAAGGTCATCTTCGTTTCTATTTCTTAGGGAAGTAATTAATTTTTTTCCTCAGCATGTTTTAACGGATCTTTAACTATTAAATGTTTATGCACGATCGAGGCCCTTGTCTTCAGACATGTGAAAGATCCAAAGCCACAAGCTCCTCCTCCATCTTGCCTACCTTCTATTGTGATGCCATAAGAGAAGAATTAAGTTTCATGGCCTCTTTTTCATTATTAGCCAAGGAAGACGTATCCTTCTTCCCCTCCACTTCAGAGGTGGATGCTTTGGGATAGAGCCTCCTTCAAGAGAGACTTTAACTCTTGCATCTCACTCTATTTCTTCCATTTTGGATAAAGTATCGTCCAGCTTATCCTAAGTGGCATGTTTAGCGGCCTCAACAGTCTCAAACTTTCTCATAAAAGACATCGATAAACGACATTTTTATCAATCTTTGAGTGCAAGACGAAGTTCGTCTGAAAACTACAAAATTTAGAATGAGGCATCAAGGAAAAATCGATATCTGCGACAAATGAGGCATCGAGGTAAAATCAATATATGTGACAAAAAAAGAAACAATGAGCCACATAAAAACAAAACTACACGAATAAGATAATAGTGACATGCAACACTTACAGTTAATATTCCATCTCCAAGCCATCCTTCGTCTTCGTCTCTCAAGAAAGATGTGTTACCATAGACATACTTTGTTTTCCACTTCGTATGGTTGACCAACGTCCCTATGACCAAAATGTTACTATCCCTAGCTTTGATATGCATACGTAAACTTGAATACAATAAATAAGTGCTAACTACATACTATACCAATTGTTGTTCTCCATCTTCATATTGTAAATAACCAACTGTTCATGGACTGTAAATGAAGATTCCCAATCACGCCTCAGGCATTCTATTACACTCACTATTCCCCAAATTAGCGCATAAGTAGCCCTAAAGAAAGGTCATAGGTGTCTACGAACACTTGAAAATAGTAGAAAATGACAATTAGGAACTGATTTTGTACAAATATTCTTATAAAATGAAAAATCCTTCCGAGCATTCTTATAGTCACAAATCACCAATACTAAAAATGTTCATGTTACCTTGTAAACCGTATATACTCCTAATATTCTCTAGTTCCTCCCCTTTCTAAAGAATTCTTATCGGGTCAACATCTCCCGACCAACGGAGTTTAAAAAAAGAATAGCCTATTCCTCTCTGTATATCATATGGGTTTCCGTCTGAATGCTACATGAAGAACGTAAGCTAGATGATGGAACAGAAAGGAATCAAAATGATCTCTGGATTGATCAGAAGATCCTTTCAATTGGCTAGCTCAGAGGATCAGAAGATCCTTTCAATTGGCTAGCTCAGAAGATGCTTTCGGACACCCATGAGTATTTAGCCTTGCTAAGTGGTCCTTGCTTCAATTTTTTCAAATGAAGGATTTGAAGACCTATTGATTCTAAAAACTTATAACATCTCAATGCAATCAAGAAGATTAATAGACTTTCGATACAAGTTTATAACTTCCCAACCTTTTCTAGGTTTCTTAGTTATATGCTTAGAACGGGGCATGCACGAAATAAATAGTTTGGAAGTCGTACATTATCACTTGAAACTCACAATAAGAAAAGATGTTTTTGCATATCTCAAATGCTGAAAGGATTTGGGAGAGCAAAGAGTTGAAAGCATAAAAAGAAATCGGAGATGAGATCATACATTTATACCATAAAAGGTCATGATTTCGTGTGTCATGGACATATCTCAATACAGGACATGGTGTCGATGACCCTTCGCATGAATCGTTGGGTGGTCGACATGCCCCTTGACAATTGTAACGAACCGTGACATCATCGTCATTATGAAGGCGATTCAATTGCCAACCAACTGAATCTGTTTCTCCTCAACTGATTCTTCTGTTAAAAGCATACATGTCCTCATATTTGGACTGAGATTTGAAAGTTAAACAAATTTAAAATTCAAATCTCTAGAGCAAATTGTTTGAGTAAAAAGTTATAGCAACGACCGGCTAAGATATAACAAACCCATTATTCATATCCTCGAACGAAGGGCATTTATATCCTTGATACGAAGATCAAAGCCTCGACATACAGTTACCTAACAACCAATGATTATCGACCAATACTTTTTGACATTCATTGCAAGTATTGCCTCTAACTGAAAGTTAATGGTGAAGGATTATCTCATTATTACGAGAATCATAACCGATGACCAAAAGTTATGAGCTTCGTTGATGACGCCTACTAGCTCGAGATATTAATAACATGAAGTAACATTGTACATCAAGCATGAGTATAAATACAGAGATCAGATCAACTCATAGGACATCAAACAATTCAAATGCTCTACAAAGATATTAGCATAGTTGAAATTTATATTTAAATGTTATACACGAAAATATGTATTAGGTCATTATTAGCAACGTCATCAATAAAGGTTGGCATCCCTTATTACACTTGAAGCTTCACCTTCGGATTTTTTTTACCTTCATAGTGTTTTTGCTGTGAAATTTTAAGTGTAAAAAGATGGTCTCACGAAAACAGACTGGTCTCACGTGAACCCAACCCTATATAATATATATATATATATATATATATATATATGTGTGTGTGTGTGTGTGTGTGTGTGTGAGAGAGAGAGAGAGAGAGAGAGAGAACATTATTTTGAAAATTCATGAAATTGTGATAAACTTGAGAACTTGTGTATCATGTGTTATTTTATATGATTTTCTTTTCATCTAAGACTAGAATATGGAATATTAATCAACATATATTTGTTTAACAATGTGCTTGCTTCACATGTACTCGATTTACAATGTAAAACTTTTTCGAGTGTTTGTAAAACACAAAATAGATATAAAAGAGTTTCACATTGTGAACCGAGTACATGTGAAATAAATGCATTGTTAATCAATACATTAAACATTATGCCTAGATAGGAAAAAATCATATGAAATAAAACATGACGCACATGTTCTCAAGGTTATCACAATTTTCATGGGTTATCAACTGACTAAGCCCTTATGTGTGTGTGTGTGTATGTATGTATGTATGTATGTATGTATGTATGTATGTATGTATGTAGGGACGAGGTCAAACAAGAACGCTAACTATTTAACGAAAGAAGAAAAAAGTCGTTTATATACAAAATCATACATGATTCACGTACAAAATCATACATGATTCACGCATACACACACACACACACATATATATATATATATATATATTCACGCACAAAAATCATTCATGATTCACACATACACAGACACATATGTGTGTGTATATATATATATATGTATATATATTCACGTACAAAATCATACAGGTTTAAAAGTCGTTTGGTTCCATTTTTTTAAGCTAATATAAAATCATATATGATTTTGTATATTAGTGACTTTTTCCTTTTTTTCTTAAATAGTTAATGTTCTTGTTTTTTTTTTAAATATATATATATATATATATATATGGTTTTTTTTTTAAATGATTTCCATTTCAATTTGGAAATATCATGTAGCTTTTATATCATGTATAAAATGCAGGAAATATAGAATTGTAAAATATTATTTTAAAAACAATAAAATTACAAACTACCGATGATCATCAACCATTTCCATCAAATAGATTATCTGACTTTTTTTCTAATGACAATACTAAATTATGTCGATAATTGATCGGTATATTATAACAATCATGAAACCGAAAACGTTCAGTAATTTATCGATAATGGTTATGAAGTGTTGATATAACATGGCTTCCAAAAATACTTTTGCATGCTTAAAATAAATTTGTGATGCATTACCTATGATTTTATCAGTTGATGGGTTCTCAAATTCCGTCAGTCCGTGTCCTCGATTTAGCTTACAAAACATTATAACATCATCGATTTATTTCCGTCCAAAAAATTGTCAGTATTACCTTCACCAAATGGTTCCATTTCCATAATAGTCATGTTTAGTAGAAGACGTCATATGTAATGAATAGTTAGCCTTTCATTACAAACGCGTCCATTCTTCTTCAACCAACGTGTTTTCATTACAGAATGAAAAATAAAGTTAACGGGTTTTTAGAAAGTAACTTGTCATTCTATACCATATCACATGTATACGTATATTTCTATTAGATGTTAATCTACTTTCAAATACCAGCATCTATGCTAAATTTTCATGCTTTAGAAGGCATATATAAGTATCTTATCATTTTCAATGACACACAAACTCCGAATTCCTACAAGTATATTTATTTTTTTTGATTAACTTGGATATCCAACCCGTTATGCGAGCCGACTAATTTCAAGGCGACCACCTGCTTTGTAGATAGTAACAAACCAACATGTGGATATTTTCATATTCTTTTATATTCCATTTTGTTTCCATCTAAAATGATTGAAGAGCTTTTGTGAAGTCATATCATAGTCTACAATAATTGTTGGAAGTTGAACCTATCCTTCTTCCACGACTTTCTTGATCTTTAATTCAACGTCCACTTGCCATGAGCACCTTATATATGGTTGTCCAACATATAAAGTTTTGGCATTCTCTTGGACGATTATAACTTTATGTACATGTGTAATGTGTGTGTGTCTATATATATATATATATATATATATGTATGTATATATATATGTATGTATATATATATGTATGTATATATATATGTATGTATATATATATATATGTATATATATATAGAGCATACCTCAATTATTGTAATCTTATTATTTTAAACCATTTCAACGTTTATGATTATGAACCGTAAAAAAACATGCATATGTCAATCTAACACTGAATCTTCACATTATGATCTTGTACGAAAAATTGATGGTAAAATTAACGTCGGCCACACCTCAATTTAGTAGGTTAAATGTGGGCCTCAATCTAATATTTATTATTCTAAATTTAATAGGTTTAATGTCGGACTTGATTTGATATATACAAGTTAATGATAAATTTTCAACAAAATCCTCAACATTTTAAAAACAAATAATGCAATATGTAGGATATGACATGAAAGTTCAATCAATGATAAATTTATTACCAATAATTAAACCTTTGAAATAGAACAATACAATGCACATATCCAATATTACATGCAAGATACATCAACATATGCATATTATTTAACTAATTAAATAAGGAATTTGATCAACTTAATTTTGGTAATACTTATTAATTCAGTTAAAAACATCACAAATTGGAAACCTATTTTTATACCCATATGTTTGTTAGTAATGTGTCTTGCAATTGCATTATGATATAGATTAGGACATTGCACAATGATCCGAACATTTTGTCGCATCTCTGCGGTACGATCTTACGAACGAGAGATTCTGGGGCGTCCTCATCTTCGAATCTTGATTATTGATGTTGCATGAGATTTAAAAATTCAGTTATAAGAGAAATTTGATAACTATGCTTAATTGCTTATATGCTATAGATTTGTGGACAAAGAAAATGTGAATCAAAACATGAAGATACTTGTTTCACATGCAAAGCCTACCAAATGACATAATTTTTGGTATATTTCAATTAGTGGGATGAAAATATATTTTGGACATTTTTTTTGGAATATTTGTGAAGAGATGGGCATTTTTTTGGTATATTTTGTGAAGGGATGGGAATTTTATTGTATATTTTGTGAAAGGATGAACTTTTTTTTGGTATATTTTGTGAAAAGATGGGAATTTTTGGGGTATGTTTTGTTAAGTGATAGATATAATTTTTATATGTATCTATTTATGCTTTAGGCATAACTTTTGAATGTTTCGAATTAGTAGTGGAAATGATATAGTATTTCTCTATTTAATTGGTTCATTTTACTTTGTTCTCCGTGAGAGAAATGTATATATTTTTTGTTCATGGTTTTGTTCAAAAAAAGTCAGATTTATTTGTTCATAATTTTGTTTCTTCAAACAAAGTTTCCGGATTTATTTGTTTTTTTAATAATTTATTTGGTAAAAAGAGTTTGGGAAAAAGTTTAGAGATTTATTTGTTAGAAAAATTCAAGCAATTAATCATTCAAAATCATATAGTTTGTTGTGTTTTTTAGACTTTTTCCAAATTTTTATCACATTCACTTGTTTTACAGGTTACAAGAATGTATGTAACCGGTTTTAAAAAGTTTAAAAACTTAACCATTCAAAATCAGATAATTTAATGGGTTTTTTAAGACTTTTCCTTATTTAATACCAATTATGAATGCATATGCCAAAAGGAAGAGTTTTGACATGTCTCATTTTTTATTAAAGAGACAAATTCAACAAATATATATTAAATAAAACTAGAAGAATATTCGTGCAATGCAGCGAGACACATCTCGATTTTAATGTTCTATTTTTTTATTTGTCTCTGTCGATGTTATAATACGATTTTTATGTGTTTTTAAGAAAACAATAATAATTTTATTTTTGAATAAAATATAAATTTGAAGATATCATAAAACTTTGAATATATATATATATATATATATATATCTATACTATATTATAAAGCATTTGACTAAAACTCTTAAAAACTCTTAAACTCTTAAAAACTCTTAAAACTCTTAAACTCTTAAAAACTCTTAAACCCGTTCATCCCTATCCGATTTCATCTCATATCTGAATTCGTGTAACTAACTGCAGATAAACACAATCAAA
>NC_037537.1:895707-897080 GCF_001531365.2 Cynara cardunculus var. scolymus | reverse complement strand
CTTGATAAGAAAACTATTGAAATGGTGTCTTGGAGCTTTATTTAAATGTGACCATTAGAAACAATGAGCTTTCTTCGACCAAAGTTGTACTTTTCAAAAAAAAAAAAAAAAAAAAAAAAAAAAACAAAAACAAATGAGATTTTGAAAAAACTAAAAATCGGTTTGAAACGTCTTGATGTTAATTCACGATATTAGGTTTTGTCGTACATCTTAAATACCTAACAAACCCTACTTTACTTTTTCAAAATCATAAGCTACCAAAGCCTACTTCACTTTTTGTAAATTGTTATAAAGATTTTATGTTCAGTGATCTTTTAAAATTGCAAATTGGCATATTTGAAAAACCTTGAACTCATTTAAACCTATTTTGTAAAATGATTTTTATTTAAGGACTAGAGGAGTCCTTCACTACTAAAAAAAGGGTATCACCGACGGATTTTTCTGGCGGAAATTCCGTCGGAAATATTCACGAGGGATTTCCGACAGTTCCTAAAAAAGTCAAAAAAAATCAACTTTTATCCATATCCACCACAGATCCCCCACAAATCCCCCACTGAATTTTTAGAAAAAAAAAATTAAAATTATTTTGAACGGTTTTTCAACGGATTTCTGACCGGTTTTTTTACTTATTCAAAACCGTCACAAATCCGTCGGAAATCCGTCGCAAAATTTGTCTAATTTATTTAAATTAATTAATTAGCGTTAATCAAAAACAATTTCCGACGGATTTCCAACAGAATTTAATTTTTAATAAAAACAAATCGAATTCTGTCGGAAATTTGTAACCTTTATATATATATATATATATATATATATATATATATATATATATATATTTGTTAGGAAAGAAATAAAAATAGAACATTTTTTCTTTTAAAATTTCCGACGAAATTTAATTTTTTTAATAAAAATTAAATTATGTCGGAAATTTTAAACCTTATATATATTTGTTAGGAAATAAATAAAAATAAAACATTTTTTTTTTAAATTTCCGACCGAATTTAATTTTTATTAAAAATAAATAAATTTCGTCGGAAATGTTTAACATAGAGAGAGAGAGAGAGAAAGAGAGAGAGTTTGTTTCAAATATAACTTATCGCATTTGTACAACCAATGCAACCCAATAAATTGAAATATTTATGGAAATAATGTGAGTTCATTTATTATGAGTAAAATATTTATGGAAGATCAATGCGGTTCATTAATTATGATTAATACTTTATATAAAGAAAATAATCAAAACTTCTATAAATTACATATTCATCAAATTAAATAGACGGTTGAGATTGAATTGTATTGGTTGTACAAATGTAAGAGATTGTATAATAACCCACCTATCTATATATATATATATATATATATATATATATATA
>NC_037537.1:883263-895687 GCF_001531365.2 Cynara cardunculus var. scolymus | reverse complement strand
TTATATATATATATATATATATATATATATATATATATATATATATATCTTTGTTAGGAAAGAAAGAAATAAAAATAAAACATGTTTCCTTTTAAAATTTCCGACGGAAGTTAATTTTTTAAAAAACATTAAACTCCGTCGGAAATTTTAAACTTTTATATTCCTTCTAATTAACCCGGGTAATGGATAACATATTATAAAATTGTTCGACGGATTTCTGGAGGATTTTTTAGTCGGAAAATACAAATCCGTCAGAAATTCCGTCGGAAATTGCATTTAGTGGCGGAGGTTTTTCCGACGGATTTTGCCGTCGGAAAAACCAGATTTTTTAGTGGTGCTTGTGAATTGAAGTTTTAGATGATTGAACTGCTGGTTGGTTTTGATTTGCGAGATTTCAGCTTCAAAAGCCAACATGCATTTAAGTTTTGAGGTATTAGACTTATGAGTCATTCCAATTATTAAATTAGTAGTGATCTTTCTGTTTCGGTAATCCTCAGGTTGGAGGATTCATTGAGTGCTTGCATCTAGGTTATGTGGAGTTTTAGAATGCTTCCCTATTATCAGATGATCTAAGGATGGTGTGCCATCTAGGAGAGTTTTCATGAATGGTGTAGATTTGTTTTGTGGTACGGTTATTCTTATATTAGGTATTGACTTCTGGTTTTGAGGTCAAAGACTCATCTGGAGCCTTAGGTATTATACTTGTTGGATTCCTTGAAATGTTTGAAAAGTAAGTGGTGGCTCTGAGGATATTAGATTTTGGCATTTAGGTGATTGATGATTGAAATCACCTTGTCTTGCTAAAGATTTTATTTTTTGATGATCGATGTCAATGTACTTTTGAGAGGGATGTAATTGTTGAATTTGGGAAAACCGACCTTCTGAGATGGAATAGGCATGCCCCTAGATAGAATGCTCTTCCAATAACAAGGGTGAGTGACTAAGAAATTTTGGGAATCCTTACGATTGATGTGCATTGTGACGATTTGGAATACGAATTTAGGGTTGAGTTGAAACAAAACCAGTTGTTATAATATATCCAATGAGATGATATCATCTGAAAATATATTTGGATCATTGATGAGATCTCAGTTCCTTTTGCATGTGCTATAGCTTTGATGTTGTCAAACAACAACTCTATAGGACCGTCACTACTCGTAACTACACCAAGTTGAGTAACAAATTTCTTTATCCAAACTGCTTCCTTAGTTGCATCCAGTGTTACGATGCACTCAGCTTCTGTTATGGAATCAACTACTGTCTCTTGCATGGTAATTTTCCAGCTTACAACACCACTATTTAGATAAAACACAAAACTGGAATGCGATTTAAAATCATCTATGTTGGTTTGGAAGCTTACATCAGTGTAACCATCTACACTTAACTCTTCCTCACTGTTGCATACCAAGAATGAATCTTTTGTCCTTTGCATGTACTTTAAGATATTCTTCACGGCAACTCAGCAGCCATCATCCAAGTTTGGTTGGTAACTGCTCATCATGCTTAAAGAATATAAGACATCAGGTCGAGTGCATATCATGGCACACATGATAGATATGATTGTCGAGGCATATATGATCTTACTCATCTGTTCACTTTCTTACGTCGTAATGGGACATTGCATTTTAGGAAGTGACATGCCATGAGATATTGGCAAGAACTCTTTCTTGACTTTTAATATACTTAACTATTTTATTACTTTGTCTATATGCGTACTCTGGCTTAATCCAAGCAATTTCCACAATCTATCTCTATAGATCTAGACGCCCAACACATAGTCGGCTTCACCTAAGTCTTTCATCCAAAACCAATTCCCTAGCCAAGCCTTTATAGTTTACAAACTTAAGTGTTGGGATATCATTCTTAATCAATAGTATGTCATCTACATACAATAGTGGGAATGATACAATGCTCTCACTAACTTTCTTATAAACACGAGGTTCATGCTCGTTTTTCAAGAAACCAAACTCTTTGATTGCTTCATCAAAACAATAATTCCAACTCTTAGAAGTTTACTTTAATCCATATATGGATCGTTGCAACTTGCATACCTTATGAGAATTCTTAGGAGTGAAAAAACCTTCGAGATGTATCATATACACATCCTCATTTAGTTTTTTCATTAAGGAAGGATGTTTTGACATCCATTTGCCAGATTTCAAATTAAATGATATGCAACAATGGCTAGTAGAATTCTAATGGACTTAATCATTGCGACTGGTGAGAAAGTTTCATCATAATCAACTCCTTGAATTTTCTTGAAACCTTTCACAACCAGACTTTATAGGTAGTCACATTACCATCCATGTCGGTCTTTTTCTTGAAGACCCATTTGCACCCTATAGGTCGTACCTTATTGGGTGGTTCAACCAAGTTTCAAACTTGGTTTTCATACATAGAGTCCATCTCAATGCTAATAGCATCTAGCCATTTTTGTGAGTCAATGCTCGCAACTACGTCTTGGTAGCTAGTCTACTTATTATCCATGAGCATCACATCACTAGTTAGTCCATACCTCTCGGGCTCATGTCTTGATCTACTAGATCTATGGGTAGAACATTTTATGCTACTGCATCAGACTGTTTCTCCAAAACTCTTTGTGTATCCACAACTCCGTTGGAAATGAACTCTTTCTCCAAAAAAATGCCAGTCTGACCAACAAACAATTTGTTGTCGTGAGGGTGATAGAAATAGTATCACATAGTTTCTTTGGTATCCTACAAATATGAATTTGTTAGATTTGGGTTCTAATTTAGTTGTGATTAGACGTCGTATGTAAGCATCACAACCCCAAATTTTCATAAAGGACAATCTAGGACTCTTCTTAGTCCATATCTCATATGATGTCTTTTCAACAGCCTTTGATGAAACTCAGTTAAATGTGAAAGTGGTTGTCTCTAAAGTGTAATCCTAAAAAGATGTTGGAAGGTCATCTTGACTAATCATAGATCATACCATGTCTAGCAGTATATGAGTCCTCCTCACGATCCATTCTAGTGTTCTAGGTGGAGTGAGTTGTGATACAACACCACAATCTCTAAGATGATCATTGAATGCATGATCTAAGTATTTACAATCTCAATCCCATTGAAGAATTTTAATACTTTTGCCATGTTGATGTGTACTTCATTATGAAATTCTGTGAACATTTCAAACGATTTTGACTTATGTCCCATCAAATACACATAATCGAATCTACTGATATCATCAGTGAATGTAATAAATTATTTACAACCATATCTAGCTGGTATATTCATTGGTCAACAAACATCACTATGTATGATTCCCAATGCATCTATAGCTCTTTCACTTTGTCCAACAAAAGGAGCCTTTGTCATTTTACCAATCAAACAAGCTCAGCATGTTTCATATGATTCAATATCAAATTTATCCAACAAACCATCTCTATGGAGTTTGGAGATGCAAGTTTTATTTATATGGCCAAGATGACAATGCCAGAAATATGTTGAATTTGAATTGTTTGATTTGAACTTTCTTTTATTTATGTTTTAAATCGATTATTTATATTAAGAACATATAGATCATTATTTAAATTTGCATCACCATAATATATATTACCAATAGAGAATGAACAACATTTGTTCCTGATGATAAAGGTAAAACCTTTATTGTCTAAACAAGATAAATAAATCAAATTAGAAATAGATGGTGTGCAATAACAGTCATCAAGTTCTAATATCAATCTGGTAGGTAAAGTTAAGGAAATGGATTATGGCAACAACATCAACTTTTGCACTCTTTCCAATTTGTAGAACAACTTCACCTTTGCTCAATCTTCTAGTCCTTAGTACCTACATATTTCTATAAATATAAGGACCACATCCGTTATCCAATATTCATGATGTACAAGAATTAGAAAGGTTAGATTCTATTACATAGATAACTGAAATAGAAGTTACACTTACTTTCTTATTCTCTTGAAGATAGAGAGGAAAATTCCTCCTTCAATGCCCGGGTTTGTTGCATTGAAAGCACTCAGCCTTCTTCGATACACTTACCTTGGGATTTTTTTTCAATGCCTCATTTTTGGCTTCAAGGATCTAGAATGGATATGGCAATGAACTTTCTGTAGCCTTTTCCTTTTCTCTTCTTGTTCGTACATACCATGAAAATGGTGGACTTCCTTCTTTGCAAGATCTTGCTCAGTTGTTCGTAACATGTTAAAAAATTCTAGGTGAGATTTATCTAAGTCATGCATGTTGTAGTTCATCACGGATTGACTGTAGCTGTTTGGCAACGGTTGTAAAACTAGATCAATGACCAGTTTCTTTCGTAAAAGAAAACCTAGTCCTTCAAGACACTCGATGTGGCCAATCATCTTAAGCATATGAGGTCCCACGGGACTATCTTCGGCCATTCTACAATAGAACAGTTCCTTGGATGTTTTTTACCTCTCATGTCTAGCTTGATCTTGGAATAGCAATTTTAGGTGTTCGACCATACCGAATGCCCCCATGGTTTCATGTTGCTTCTGAAGTTTAGGTTCCATGGCTCTTAGAATCAAACATGATACGTCCAAAGCATCCTCATCATGTTTTCTAAAAGCATCTCTCTCAGATATAGGTGCACTAGAAGCAGGCTCTTAGGGAGTTATTGTTCTAGGACATAAAGTTTTTTTTCTCCTTCAAGGACAATCCTCAAGTTTCGAACTTCGTTGATGAAATTTGTCCCATTTAATTTTTCCTTCTCAAGGATTGATCGCAAAGGGTTTTTGTAGTATATTTTCTTTATGCCATTGGTAATTTACAATTGAAATGCAAAAGTTTTAGTCTCATTCATTTGTTTAACAAGAACTTTATCAAACAAGCTCCCACTATTTTATTCAAACCACAATAACCTTCTCTCTTTGTTTTGAAAAGATTTCATAAGCTTTCTAGTGGACTGTGATCCATATTCTCATTATTAATCAATTAATCTTTAGCTAACCAATCAACCAATAATATTTTAGGTAAGCAACGACTTTGCTAATTACATCTCTATGTAACTCTCGGATAGTTTGGTAAATAACTATTTATTTGAACTCATCTTATGAATAATCCCAACCCATGCCTCTAGGTCCCTAATCCTATTATGATTAGCTCGGTTAAGTTAGATCCAAAATGGTGAGCAAGAAATGACTCCCGCTAGATAGCCGCCCATTTCTCTCTTTTTACAGCCTCGTGGACAGGCGAAAGAAGGTAAGCTATAGAACGGGGCAGTGAAGGCTTGCAAAGCAGACAGCAAGCAAGAGCTTCAAGTTTATTCTTCCTTATCTTACTAAGATTAAATAGAGTACCCTAGTTTAGCATAACTTATTCTCGATGATCAAAGCCTTGACAAGTGTCATTTTTGAAGACATCTCAAACTTAATACTTTGTGGGGGATTTTATTTAGTTTGAATTTATCACTATGTCCTTTACAATAGATCTTTTCCTCAATGCTTGATTAAAGTGGAATCCATGTTTGAGGGGGATCATGAAGATCACTTGAATACCTTCCTCAGGTTGTTTACGCCTTTTTGACAAAACTAGTAAAACCTTGCTTTGACGTACTAAGATCTTATCATTCAAGATCGACGACCCTTTTATATCGCATATAAATCCTTAATTTTGTTTTTATCAAAACTCCTCTTGATTTTTAAAAGTCCTTTTACATATCTTTACTCATTTTTGAACCATATATAAGCATGCATCACATACATGTATAAATCATTAAATATAAAACATGCATAATGCATGATAAATGTGAAATTGTTATAGCTCCAACCTATGCAATATTCGTAGAGCCATCTAGAATAAAAATATATAAGAAGTTATATGGTTTCTAAGCATTCAATATCTTCAAGTTAATGAGCTCTTCATATAGACATATTCTTTCTTGCTTCTATCCTATCTCTGATGCACATTACATTCTATAGGAGAAACCTCGAGTTACATTCGAGAGGAATGGATGAGAAAAGAACATATAAGAGAGATATAGAGAAAGGCACGACATGCAAGTTGTATTTATCAAATAAATTTACAACCATGACTAAGGGCCATAACCATTCACCATGTAAACACATAATATGCACACAATTATGTAAAGAATCTATTTGCAAAAATGTGGATTAAACATTTTTAAACATTTTGTCCCCTTATTGTGACTTAGCACGGTGTCCCGCTAGATCCAGATGTCAAATCCAAATGTATAATTTGGGTACGAAAATCGCGTACCTAATTCAGATATCAAAAATCGGATTCCAATTCGGATATCTAATTCCAGATCCAAATCTAAAAGTCAAATCCTTACATCAAATCCGAATATATAATTCGAGTTTTTTCAAAATATTGGATTTTTCTTAAAATTCGGATTTCACAAAATCCGAATTTCTTAAAATCACATTTTGGCCAAAAATGATTGTTCAAATTCGATATAATGAGGATGAAATAACTATTGATCAGATTAAATCATTATTTCAATATTATGCTATCGAATAGCATAGACCCAGAAAACAAAAATATTTCAAAAATCATTTTTGTTTCTTTTACCCCATCCTAGAGTTTCGTAAGAAGCTCTGGTACCACTATTGGAATACGGGAGCCATAAACTCATCAGAGAATAACTGTATTCCTCCAAGAATCCATACAAAACGGAGTACAATGGGTATTTTAAAACTTAACTAGTACGAACAACAACCTTTTGATATCGTTTATGAATTTAAGCAATGAAATCAGCTTGTTGCCTCCATGGTATTCATGCAAATGCATTGAATCCAGATGATGTCCAACGGTAAGAAAGAACAATTCTTTCAACCAACACTTCGACTCTTTTATTCTCTCTTACTATTGTCTCATAATAATCTCCTTATATATAGTTGTAATGATAGTAAAGATAGGTACTACTGCCACGAAGAGTGGCACAAGGTTTTAAAAGATATCATATCTTCTAAAAGCTTGCTTTTCCTTTACACAAGTATAAAATATTGACAAGTCACTACTTGTCAATCCTATCCCACACTTGTCAAGACAAGATAGCTATGATCAGATTCAATAAGATAGAATCAGATATAATAAGATAAAATAATTAAGCACTTTAATTATTTATTCTCTTTAGTCATATGCGTATGACCCGTTGGAATTTTATCAGAATGGAGATAACTATAAATCTTATTTATAATTATAAACGAATAGTGGAATCTATCAATACATCATGGTTACCCAATTGATAAAGTTTGGTGATTCAACTAATCGCCAAACTGTGTGATCATTATCATTGTACACAATTTATGTCCCTTTGTTCTCGATATCCAGATTGAACACATACATGGATGTGTCATCTTGTTCTGTCTGATCTTCAGTTTCTCGATTCCAGAAATATACTAATAAGACAGATATTAGTACCCTATATAGATTATCAGTATTCTATACTGACAATATGAGCATGTATGCACTTCCTAAGTACAATTCAATCGAGGGGCCTAGGGATATCACTTTTGTCATCCGAGAGAAACAAATTTTATCTTGATCCATGCTAGTACTACTAAGTGATATATGATATAGACAACAACCATTTTATCACCCGGTTATGGAATGATTAGAATCAGTTATCAAAGTGCACTACTAACCTAGAGCAAACTCCATGATCTCAAGTCAAAGGACTATATATACAACGACCATATGAGAAATGTTTAGGACACTCATATGACATCCAATGAAAAGTTCTCATAGCAAGTCTTGTATGGTACACAAGATCCCATCTTGTACCCATATGTGGATTTTATATCTTCATAGATCCATGCATATGTAGTCATACCATATTAATTCAACATAAACCCGAAATAGTACTTGACTAGGGACATTTTAGAATACGTTATTCTAAGGTTATTATTACGTTTAGATATAACACGAACTAATACATAAACATAAAAATTAGACAATGCCTTTAATTTATATTTAACATAATAATCCAATGATTGGTTTTTGGACATATACACTAACAAAAACGACATTCTTGTATGGTGACTTGGATGAGGAAGTTTACATGAAGCAACAAAAGGTTTTGTTATGCTCGTGATGAAGCATAAGGTGTGTAAACTTGTAAAATTATTTGTATGGGATGAAACATGCTCCCAAACAATGGCATTAAAAATTTGATGAGGTTCTTTTGTCCAATGATTTTATGTTAGACCAAGCAGACAAGTGTGTATATAGCAAATTTGATGCATCAGGTAATGGAGTAATGATTTGCTAACGAGTTTTTATCATCAAGTTTCTCCATGAAATATATGGGAGAGGTGGAAGTGATCCTTGGAATGAGGATCAAACATGAGAACAATGGTATTATAATTAAGCAATCATTACATTGAGAAAGTATTAAAGAAATTTAATTGCATTGACTGTGCTCGGTGAGTACTCCATTTGATCTGAGTGTGAAACTTATCCCCAATTTGGGTGAAATGGTGTCACAACCCAAGTACTCAAAGGATATGGGTGCTCGATGTATGTCATGACAAGCACTAGGCAGGATATTGTTTTGCCATAGGAAAGTTGAGTAAGTTTACTAGAAATCCTAGTACTCATCATTGGCAGCAATAAGATGAGTATTTAAATAGATGAAGAAAACCACAAATTGTACTAGTATGTGTGCTAGAGCGGCAGAGTATGAGATCAACTCAAACACACCGCCCTACCTTACTACAACATAAAAACTCCTATCTTCCTTTCATTACGGTATTTCTGAAGAAGGTCTTGGATAACAAGTCTAAAGGTTTTGATGATATTGAAGCAACTTGGACAAAGACATCATTAAGTGTCATGGGAGACTATTTATTGTTCTAAGAAGGAAGGGGGTGTTAGAGAGATATTCATATGGAATTTGGATTACTAGTAATCTTAGTACTCACCATTAGAAGATCACTCTTCAATGAGTGGTTGGGTATATTTGCTTGGGGGAGGTGCCATCTCATGGGCTTCCAAGAAGCAAACTTGCATCACGAGTTCGACTATGGAGTTGGAATTTATGGCATTAGTTGCTGCCAATGAAGAGGCAGAGATGCTAAAGAATTTAGTCCATGCAGTTCCATTATGGCCAAAACCAATATCATCCATTTCTAATCATTGTGATTGTGTGGCTACTTCGGCTAAAGCTTATAGCAAAGTATATAAGGGCAACTGTAGACACTTAAGTGTTAGATATAGCATGTTAGTGAGTTAATCACGAATGGGATGAAATTTGTTCAGTCACAACAAAATCTAGCGAACCACTTGACAAAGGGGAGGCTAGGGACTTGGTTAATAAGTCAGTTATAGGGATGGGATTAAAGCCTCAAAATCTCTGGAGGTGAGATACCCAATTCCGTTCTATACAACATTAGAAGTTGAATTCGATGAGAAAGCTCACTTTTAGAGATTGGGCACAAGCTGATCATCCCAAGGTATGTGCTCCGTATGAGGAGGTTGAAGTGATACTTCTTAATAGTTCTTTTGTAAAACTAAAGTGCATGCTAAAAGGAACTACCTATATGAGTGCAAAATGTGGTTGCTTCAAAAACTTTAGACTTTGGTTTGTATGCACTCATGAATGGATAAGGACACATGGCTTGCAAATAGTGTCATGTATGAACTTTAGAGGGTCATTTAAACTCATGTGTATGTTACTTTCTAGTACTCAAATGGGTTGAAGGTTCAATCCATAGGACACCTGAATTCTCGAGTATTTGAAATGTGTAATGTGCGAAGATGTAAATTCAATTTTCTTGATATTTTCATTTATGCATGAGTTTGTTTTCCTACATTAATAACTGTTTGTGAATCAAGGATTGAACTAAAATAAGGTACGAATGTTCGGTGATTTTAATATAATCATCGTGTCATTTTGTGGGCATTTTATAGGCTACCCAAAAGAGGTTACCAACTAATGGGTTGGGTTGTCAGCCAAAAGGTTACCGGTCGATGGTAATTTTGGTTAGGAAACTGACCACCAATTCCCTTGAATTAATTCTATTTAATTTAAAGTTATTTTTACCATCAGTATAAGAGTGGTTACGATGCTCTAAGTTTAAAAGGGAACGAACGAAAAAATTTGAGATTATCCTCAAGTAAATTTCATGATACCCAAGCTGATTTGGGTCAAAATTTCACTTACGGAAAACAAGATCTCATGCGACCTCAAGTTATTATCCAAGTTTATACATTTGTTGTTTTCTCACAATCTTCTAGAATTCCTCCAACATTTATACATCTTGTTCTAAGAGTTCCATAAAGACTCATCAGTTATAATATAATAGCTTCATAATGGTCCTAGATTAAATCTTACACAATTTACACCAAAAATACCAAATCAACAGTCTCTTATTAATAAAAAGGCAACAAAAGTCGATATCGATCAAATTGGTGACGAAATTGACAGTATAGAAAAGTTAACCACTCGGGTCAATCGATAGTCATATGAAAGTTTTAAAGTCGGTTGTCCAAAATAAAAACAAATCTACAAAATTAAATTCATTTTTGGTACAATTTATGGTATTTTTTAATATTTTATTTTGTCTTACAAAAATTATTGGAATATTAAATTACATAAAGACTACAATAATTCTTGTAGGGTTTATATTCTTATTTTAAATATAGTTGTTGGAGGTTGAGACATATGTTGTCATTTCTTCTACCAGGTCCCTTTGTCTATCAACCTCCACTCGCCACGAGAAGGTTTACGGTTGCCCTACTTCGACATTGATAGAGAATAATTTTTTATTATTTAAAACAAAGGATAATATATATATATATATATATATATATATATATATATATATAGGGTTAGACTTGGGATCACGTGAGACCAGCCTGTTTTCGTAAGACCCGTGAGACCAACATTTTACACTTGAAATTTCACAGCAAAATGCTGTGAAGGTGACTTTTTAAAACCTTCACAGTGTTTTTGCTGTGAAGGTTCGACTTTTTTTGAACCTTCACAGTGTTTTTGCTGTGAAGGTTACGTGTAAAAATGTGGTCTCACGGGTCTCACGAAAACAGGCTGGTCTCACGTGAACCCAACCCTATAGGGTTAAGTTCAAATGTTAACCAAAGTTTTTGTGTTAACTTTGTTAACCGATCTTGGTCATTCAATCTTTCAATAAACTGTTGTGATTAATCATGATAAAAACTTATTTTTTTAATTTTAAAATTTCATAAAGATAAGTGAACAAAGTTGAAAAGGGTATTTAGGTAATTTTTTATGTAACTCCCATATCATTTATTTGGGAGTTACAAAATCAAAAAATTCTATGATTTTTGTTAATGTAAAACCATATGAACACAACTATATACGTATGAACCATTGTGTCAAATACGAACAAAAAATCGACATATATATGAACTTTGGATGCATATCATTTATGAACACAATATGAACATAATAAGAATAACTGCTATACGAAAGGAAATACATAAAAAAACATGTATGAATACGATATGAACAGCTTGTGAACAATAGTTCCTTCATTATAAACATATTCAGAAGCGATCATTTGTCAATTGGAGTTTTATACATGCATTGCATCCACGTCATTTAAGGTTCAGTCATTGTTCATATATGTTCTGGTCTTATGTGGTTGTTCACCCCTTGTTCATATCGTGTTCACCCTTGTTCATATCGTATAAAATATATGAACACAAAACCCCGACGCTGTGAACATCAGGTGCAAACACTTACACAAATATAAAGATTTGGTATCAAGCTTAAAGAATAACACTTGTGTTCATATGATAAAAGTAATATGAAAACGATGGTTTATGATTCATACAAGTCGGTAATATGACAATATGAAAATGAATCGTGCATGTACTTCCATTTGAACATGTGAATTAGATGTATTAATAATTAAAGAAAAAAGTTACCAACACAATATGAACTACAAGAAACACAACACATCATAATAAACATAATTTCGATTAAAACGAGTTTAATAAAATATTAATCCATTACCAAGACATTCGTTATGGTTAATTTTTTCACTTCCCGAACTCGAACTCCGATTGTCACCATAAACCATTTTAATCTTCTCAATGTTRTCGATTTTTTTTTCAATGTGTTTATCCATAATAGCTTGAACGATACCGAAATTTTACTACCGTGTTTCCTCCACGAATCAAAAACTCATAAAACAATAAAAATGRAASATCAAGAATAAAAAAATAAATAAAAATATCAATATTATAAATGTATATTTTTAGGAATTTTATGATTTTGTAACTCCCCTTTAATGGTATGGGAGTTACATAACAAATGAAATGACTCAATTACCCTTGGCATTAATTGTGAACATGATAGATATCTAATAGAAGAATGGATTGTGATTGGTTGACATGGTTTGCAAAGTTAACACAAAAACTTTGGTTAACATTTGATCTTGTCTCTATATATATATATATATATATATATATATATA
>NC_037537.1:874757-882482 GCF_001531365.2 Cynara cardunculus var. scolymus | reverse complement strand
ATCTATATTATTATTATAAAATATTTGACAAAAACTCTTAAAAACTACTTTTTTTATGTAAAGTACTGTTTATTAATGCATATTACTTAAAACTCAAGATTGCAAGTAGMTTGTGCGTAAGTACAACTTATTAAAACTCAATATCTGAATTCGTGTAACTAACTACAGATAAACATAATCAAATACAGGATAAACATCTCATTTTAAATATAAAAAATCTAAAATATAATTAGGATAATAATTGGGTTCTAACAGAATACTTAATTATTATCTTTATAAAATGTTATATTATTAAACCAAAAATAAATTATTTCGTTATTAAACTTAAATTTAAATTATAATAAAAAAAATTAAAGAAATTACATAAAAAATGAGAAATTATAAATAGTTGATTTGATATTAACATCGATTATTTATTTTTCAAAATTTTATGATATTTTCAAATTTATATTTCATTCAAAAATAAAAAACATTTTCCTTTTCTCAAAACCACATAAAATCGCTTTATAACATCGATAGACCCAAAATATTAAACGAAACATTAAAATCAAGATGCATCCCGTTGCATTGTACGGGTACCCTTCTAGTAACAAGTTGATTTTAAGTCTTTTATCTAAATAGGAAAATTAATTGAAATAGTCATTTTCAGATGTTGGTTTCATCTCTTAGTTATTTCTCTTCCAGTATTTCAAAAATATCACCAAGTCCGCAAGTGACACCTTCTCAGTTTGTGAAGGAATCAAAGTATAAACAGAAAAAAAAAATTGTACCAGGTCCACAAGTGCAGAGACCAAATCTGTAAATTAGTCCTAACACGGACCTATATTTAATTTAGAGATTTGCTGCCTACACTTCCAAACCTGTTTCAAAAACTTTCTTTTTTCACACTTTAACCCCTTCACAAATTGCGGAGATAGTGACATTTTGGTGATTTTAGCAGAGAAATGGCTGAGATGTGAAACCACAAGTCAAAACTAACTATTTTAATTTATTTCCCAATGGTTTATAATAAAATACAGATTATTATTTTTACAAAAAAATAATGTGATCAAGTAATTAAATAATTATTTTTAATTGTTTAAATAATCTATGATCAAGTAATTAAATAATTATTTTTTAATTGTTTAAAAGAATATACAAATACAACCTTCACTTTATGAATTTTATTTTATAAATAAACATATGCCCAAATTTGCAACAATAATGATTATTTGAACTGAAATAATGTTTATATACCTTTTTTTTTAATTAACCTAGATATCCAACCCGCTATGCGAGCCGACTAATCTCAGGACGACCACATACTTTGTAGATAGTCCGGAGTCACCACATTTGAACTTCCGTGGTCATAAGAGGATTTTTATTCCTCCTTAGATTTGAACTTGGGACCTCCTCATACTTTTGACCTTTGGAGCTAAGCTTAAACCAATCAGACACCACCTTGTGGTTATGTTTATATACTCTTAAGGTCCTCCTAAAGGACACTTTGGTAAAATCATATAATATCTAAATTTTTACATAATTTTTAAATTTAGAGACACTTTTAAGAGAATATATTCTTTTCTAAATTTCATTGTAAATTAAGAGGATTTTGTTACTATTTATATACATAATATTCAGAGGTAGACCTACGGAGTATTTTAAGTGGGGTATTATTTGACTATAAGAAATAAAAATATGAATATTTTTCACATAATTATCATTGATTTGTTGGTTAGTTCTTGTTTTTTGTGTGTGAGGTTTTGCGTTTAAGCTTTTGATCGCAAAAAAAATCAAAAACATAATCAATCTGAAATTAAAAGCTAAAAATGATACAAGTAGCATTCGAACCTGCACTTGGGATGGGGAAAAAGTATGCAAACCAACTCTATCATGAAAACTTGTGTGATCATTGTAGTTTCAAGATATATATATATATATAGTTGCACACAACAAAATGTTATAGTGACATATTTTCCAGCCCTAAATTTTTTACAATATGAAATAGGGACGAAACGGTGGCTCGTGTCACCTATTCCCTAGTGTGGGTTCGCCCCTGGTAATATATGGTTGGTTTTTTATTTTTATCGAAAGTATTACACCTATGATCATATATTAGAAGTATACCCATAGAATTTAGCGCAATACGTTTTTAATTCATCGTTCTCAATTTCATATATGAAGTATTTTGTCGTATTAGGAAAGCTCATGTTTATCTTATATTTGAACATGTTTATCGATTGGTTAGGAATTAGTTTCATAAAATTAAAAATGTATTAGTAAGTTTTAAATATTATGTAATATTATAATAATAATAATAATAATAATAATAATAATAATAATAATAATAATAATAATAATAACAATAAAATTGCATGTGAATATACTCATGATTAAAATTTTGAAAATCCGATTAGAAATTGAAATAAAAGTATGTCAATATGAGTACCAAACTAAAGAAAATAAATACCCGTAATTTGTTTAATTAAAAAATTAGTTATATATTCAATAATTTAGATATTTTTATATCGAAATAGATGATAATATGTGTTTATAAACCCGTCAAGCTTTTATTATTACGTTGTGTTCTTATTTGTGTTTTTGAGAAGGAACGAATCAGAATTAAAGAAAATAAATTTTCATGTTTTTTAAATGGGAGAAAGGAAAAAAAATATGTCATTTTTACAAATATACTCTTATTTATTTTACAGCAGATTGTAATTGATTCGTAGATCTATACTTTTATAAATATTTACAACTATTATTATTTCTTTCATTTCTCTTTTTTTACTCTACAAATTTGGGAGGAAAGCTTTGGGTGAAAAATCATCATTTTCCTTTTCTTTTTCTCCTTAAAACAATTCAGAACACAGACATTTTTTTATTTCCCCTACTTTCCTTCCTTTTTCCTCACTTTTATTGGTAAAATAATGACTCGAGAATACAACGTTTTTTTTAATTAACCTAGATATCCAACTCGCTATGCGAGCCGACTAATCACATAGCAACCACCTACTTTGTGGGTAGCCTGGAGTCACCGCATTTGAACTTCCATGGCCACAAGAGGATTTTTATTCCTCCTTGAATTTGAACCTGTAATCTCCAGACAGACATTTGGTGCCGAAACTCAAACCGATCAGGCACCACCCTTATGGTTCGAGAACACAACGTTAATGTTTATAAAAGGGGTAAAAGAGAAATATTATAAAAATTGAAAGATTATGTATGTATATTGATTTGTATATAATATTTTAAACATTTATACCCTCAAAAAACTAAAAAAAAATTAAATAGAATCTAAATACTTTATATAAATTTATGGGTAAACATGGTTTCAAAGTTTAACAACATAATTTTTAAAAGTTTATTTTAGAAAAAAATATTATTACATTTAATTTTTTTGGAAAAGGCTTAATTTTCTATTTTTAGATATTAACATAAAACTTTTCAAATAAAATTTTAAAATAAAAACTGAAATAAAATATTTTTATCTTGTATTTATAAAACTACATTTTTGGTCAAATAAAAAATAAGAGCAATATTTCACTTATTTATGGATTTATATATAAACCGTTTACTTACCATTTTAAGTCAAAAAAAATGTCACAAACGATAAAACAAGTCCAAACCGATATTGAAATTGATACCAAAATAAACCATAATAATACATAAAAATTATAACTATAAGGGAAAAGTCCAAAAACACCCAATGAACTTTACTATTTGGAACGATTAAGTCCTTGAACAATTTTTTAGAACAAATAAATCCTTGAACTTCCTAGAACCTGTTAAATAAGTCATTGGACTTTACAAAACCTGTTAAATAAGTTCTTAGACTTTCTAAAATCTGTGAAATACATTTTGTTAGTGGAAAAGATCCAACGAAAAAAGTACTTACATTTATAAAAATAAAACAAATATATCATTCTCATTACTATTCGCAAAATATACAAAAGTTGTATCCAAAGCATAATAATCTGCATACAAATTTTGGGCATAATTTTACCAAAAGTTAAACCAAAATATATACCAAAAGTTTAACCAAAATATGTAACAAAAAGTGCGCAAAGAAAATACTAACAATTGCGCCAAATATACCAAAAGTTGCGCAAAAAAATACCAACAATTGCGCCAAATATACCAAAAGTTACGCCAAAATATACCAAAAATTGCGCTAAAATATACCAAAATAATGTCTAATCTATGTTAAAGTCATGGTATGAACTATTCTTCATTTGCATCATTAAATTCTGGTAGAGATATAGCCATTTGACTTTCTTGTAACCCTTCTTGATGTCTAACAACATCATCACTTTCATGATGTTTTTCATCACCAACAGTAGTATCACCTTCATCACGGTCTTCATCGTTAACAATACCCTCTCTTGAAATTGAATAAAGTAAGATGCCTTCGGGCCATGCTGGTTGTGGCACACCTGAGGATGCCTTTAATGATAAAAATAAAGTGTAAGCAATAGTCATAAAAAATGTTACTTGAATCTGAAAAACAAATAACGGCTTACCCCAATCATTGTTTCTCCCGTGACTGGATTATAAGAGACCCCTACATATGATGGTATCCTCCCACCTCTATTGCCTTTTCCACCTCTATTGCCTCTTCCACCTTCATTGGCTCTTCTTGTTGTAGTCGGTTTTGGAATGTTGAGTCTTGGTCTACCTTTTGGCTTAACAAGTTTAGGTGGTGGGTTCTTCTTTTCATTCTTACAAGTCCTAGCATTATGTCCCGTTTCCAAGCAATTTCTACATATCATTGTCTTCCCAGATCGAGTCACCCTTGTACTTTCGCTCTCAGATTCTGATCTTTTTCTTTTGATGGATGGTCTACCAGGCATTCTTCTTTCCTTAGATAGGTTTGGTTTGGGGTAAGGTGTTGGAGTCCACATGTTGCTCCCATTCAATGGTCTTATAGTTTTCTCATATGCCATTTTGAAGAGATCCTTAGTAAACCATTTACTAACATAATCCTCTGGATCCTTATTGATAAAGTGTATGGCAGCAATGGAATGCACACAAGGAATGCCTGATATGTCCCACAATCTACAACTACATTTTCTAGCATCTAAGTCTACCACCATTGCTTCAAAACCATTTCGTGTTTCAAATACATTCCCACCACTAGGAATAACATACCAATATCTACATATGAAAAAGAATACATTAGCATACAAGATCATATTACCACCATAGACAAGCATACATAATAAAATTACCATCATAGATAAACATACCTGTGATTTTGTCCCCATTTCTTTAACTTTTTTCTTATGGCCGGACAAACAACTGATTCCCATTCTTGTGCTTTGCTTAGCATTCTGTAATGTCTCTCCATAACAAATATCCTTATCTCCTCTAACATTGTGATTATGGGTTTTCTTCTTGCATCAACAATTATTGAATTAAATGACTCGCAAATCCCATTTTCTACAGCTTCACAATCTCTACCGGGTTGGAAAAATGCCCTACACCATGTATTAGGGTCCCTTTCAATCAAATGATTATATGCATTAATGTTTTGTATCCTAAACTTTTCCATGTGTGACATGAAATCTGCCTCAAAAGTGGATGTAGMTGCTGCCCAAAAAATGTTTCTGTACTCAACACCATTAAATCTTTTATGAAAATTAGCATATATGTGTCTTGCACATTGTCTATGCTCTGCATATGGTGCCAACTCTTTTACAGCTTCAACAATGCCCTATTGCATAAAATTGCAATTAAATCATAGTTAGAATGAGATGTATGAGGTAAGTTTGGTGCTAACACCTCACAAAGGACATAATTAGATGATGTCGGGTTTCAAAATACAAAGTACATTGCCTAAATAGAAATCGGGTAGGTAACTAGAGTATCTATATGGGAAAAATCTACCCAAAACTTGAATAGATGGTCTAAATGGTGATATAAAGGTTGAAACACATTTGAATAAGTTAATATGAAGTGTTAGAAGTGATGGAAGTTCATACCTTGTGTTGATCAGACATGATGGTAAGCMTTGCTCCTTCAATAACACCAATATCTTCTATTAATAGTTCAATGAACCACTTCCAATTCTCTTTGTTCTCCACATCTACTACAGCCCAAGCTACATAAACATTCAACATTATAAGAGGTTAAAAATTAATAACACTTGATATTAATATAACAAGCATAGTTTGGATGTATATACCTATAGGGTAGATCTGATTATTTCCGTCTCGACCAATAGCCGATATTAACTCTCCTTTGCACACCCCCTTCAAAAAACAACCATCTAGTCCTATAACCTTCCTACATCCACTAATCYACCCATCTYTTAGTGCTTTRAAGCATACATAAAATCTCCTAAATTCATTGCTTCCATCTGCCATTAAATTTACATCCATCTTAACTGTAGATCCTGGATTGGCTCTCCTAATTTCATGTCCATAATCCCAAAGTTTTYCATAATGTTCTATCAAAGAACCTTCAATTTCAAGAAGTGCCCTGGACTTGGCCCGCATGCATTGGCCCTTGCTAACTTTGACCATAAACTTTTTCAAAATATCATCTTGCATATCCTTGATTTTTATGAACGGTCTTTCAATGAGTTCTCTAACATAATGCTTTGCAATCCAAATTGGTGTCACTAGGGATCCAAAACTATAGTCTCTACTACATATGTGCTTACAATTAATGTTTTTAATTTGAAACGACTTTTCTTCTTGCATCCAAGATGCCCATAATCTAAAAGGACATGTGTGATCTTTTTTACCTTTTCCACATGCAACAAGTGGTCTTTCTGAATCATTTTTCACGTATTGTAGTTGGTAGCCATTTGCAACCGCGTAGTTAGTCAAACACTGCTTTAATTGACTAGGATTCTCATACCTCTCACCAAGTTTGGGCTTCATCAGCTTCCAATGAATATTAGGATCATGTATCGGGTACTGAACACCTTTTTGTATAACATGATCTCCAACATTATCATCATCTTCATCCACATTAAACTCAACATTGTCAATCGTGTTTACAATACAAAGCTTATTAAGAAACTGATCATCAACTGTTTTATTTAAGTTGATTATATCATCCTCATCTTCAAGGTCTTGAGATAAAGAATCTGACATATGTTCACTTGAATTATCGTCTATTTCATAGCTAGGATCATCACTATAATCATCATCGCAATCAAATATCATTCTGTAAACATAAATAACAATTTCATCA
This sequence comes from Cynara cardunculus var. scolymus, assembly GCF_001531365.2. Classification (NCBI taxonomy): domain Eukaryota; kingdom Viridiplantae; phylum Streptophyta; class Magnoliopsida; order Asterales; family Asteraceae; genus Cynara; species Cynara cardunculus. The sequence goes on along the minus strand of NC_037537.1, from coordinate 875,297 downwards.
CGATTCACCGATGAAAAAAAATAGACCAAAAGCTACAATTTTAATTAAAAAAGGTATGACCATAAGCATGGTAGATGCAACCCAACCCAATGTTTGCGGTTTGGAAAAATAATAAGACCATAAGCATGGTAGATGCAACCCGACCCAACCCGATGTTTGCAATCCAAATTAGTGTCATCGGGTTGGGTTGGGTTCAAATAATAGTAACCCAATACCTACGATTTAACAATTTTACAACTCGGTTAGACATCGGGTTGCTTCGAGTTGGGACACAAAAAAGGGATCTTCATACGGCATTTATTGATCTAAAGAAAGCTCATGATACAATCATCATGAGAGATGATAGATGAGCTCTTCAGAAGAAGAACATATGTTAATGTGTTCAAACATATGTATGATTGCTTGCTAAATGGTATTAAGCTTCAAAGCATGTGACGGGTGAGATGTTTTCCCTACAGTTATGGGGTAACAGCAACAGGCAGCCTTGTCTCTTGTTGTAGTTATGAATGAGCTTAAAATAGACATACAAGATGATATACC
>NC_037537.1:870209-874017 GCF_001531365.2 Cynara cardunculus var. scolymus | reverse complement strand
ACAAGCCCTGGCTACCTATTTGGGATATACAGGACAGAGCCAACTGAACCAAATTGAATTCTGTAAAACTAGATCATCACCATTCAACTTAACAGCTAGCTAATCAAGCTTGCAACCTTTAAYAGCTAGCTAATCAAGTTTGCAACCATTCAGTTAAGTATTCACACGTTCTGCTAACGATGATCATCAAACAAATTCTCAAAAGCAAGTTCACAATAAGATGAGAAAAGCTATCTAGAATGGTACTATAAGTTTTTAACAAGAAAGTAGAATAGCGACCATCAGATCAGAGAGAAGTTCCTGTACATATATAAAGCCTAGTTGTTGGTTTGTGGTTAACTGATTTCAATTCCCTAAAAGCAAGTTTCGCTAACACCACCATCCCTTAGTTACGGACATTTGAGAATTTTTCACATTTATGAGAAGTGACAGGGGCTTAAGTTTAACAATTTAGTTGATGCAATAGATGAGGTTAGACACAATATGTATACGTGTTCCATTATCACACCGTAGTTGCATGATATCACATTGATCACATTGGAGCAAACCTGATTAGACAAGCGACAGGGGCGGCGACGAGGTGGTACGGCGGAGACAAGGGATGCGACAGGGGTAGCGCGGCGGCGACGAGGGTGGTGCGGCGGCGATGGGGTTGGGGGAGACGACGATGTGTGAGGGAGAAGGAAACGATGGTGTGCGAGAGGGAGAAGGAGACGGGAAGGGAGCAGCGGTCGGGAGAGGGGGAGATGAGTAGTCACGAAGGGAGCAGTAGTCTTACTTCTAACATTTTTTAAGTTTTTTTTATTTAAATTACCTTCTATTCAGGTTGCAGATTAAGATTTTAAGGAATAAGGATCTATTTAATAGGTTTTGTAGAGTTTAATGACTTATTTAACAGATTTTAAAATGTTTAAGGATTTATTTGTTCTAAAAAATTATTCAAGGACTTAATCATTCCAAATAGTAAAGTTCATTGGGTTTTTTTGAACTTTTCCCAAACTATAAATATATATATTAACATGGATGTCAAAGTAATACAATGATTAGTTTTTGGTGTAATTTGTTTCGTTCTAAATTTCATTATATTTCACCAATTTCGGTTTAAAAAATATAGGGATATATTTTTTTTTTTAAAAAGAGGTTATAACCATCTCTTTTACTACATCCGTTGGATCATCTCAATCAACGGATAGGAAAAGTAGTTTAGCTTCTAGACGTTACAACAAGATTTGATTTATAGGACGCCACCAATTTGAAGTATCTTAATAGACTGTTTTACAAGACTTAATTTATAGGACCAAAAAATAAAACTTTCTATATAAAGACGTAGTAATAAGTTTATATGTGTTTTTGGACGTCTTAATAAGTTTTATAAGACACTTTAATACAAAGTGTCGCATTAGCTATTTTATATAACACTTTTCAATGGCATATTGGACCGATCACAAGGTCTAGGTCCAAGATTTTCAATGATGCTCTTCATGGATTGATAAAATATTGTAGGAAACAATCTCTTATTTCTTCGTCAAGTAGCCAAGGAAACCTTCGACTTCTGCTCCAAATTGAAGGCTAAAATTAGCCTTAGTCTTGGTAGGATCTAAAAATTGATATCAAGACGATTTGGTTAATCAAATAGCAAGATCTATTAATGGACGCCAATAGCTATAATACTAGCTCTATGCACAAACCCCTACCCTTGTAAGAGATGAATTTCCTCTTTGGAAAAAAGAGGATGATTGCATTCGTGGTTCGAGCTAACAAAAAGCTTTACAAATTAATCGATTCTTGATAATCATGTTAATTCGACCACTCCCATCCTATAACTCCTTTGATTGTTGATACATATGTTCTTCCAGATGTGTATATAGCAAGGGATCCTCGCTCGTAGATAGAGGAAGTAACCCAACAACTTGAAAATGTTGAAAGTGCTCAATGTTTGTTCATCATGGCACTACCAAATGATATCTTTTGTTATGTAAATGTTATGAACTATAAATATGGTAAGGAAATTTAGGATAATTTGGTAGTTCTCTTTGGAGGTACCAAATTAGTGGAGAAGAATAAGAGAGGTATTATAATTTTCGTTTGAAAACTTCCAAGCTATTTCTAAGGTATTAGAGGGTAATGAATGGAAAATATAATCATTGATTATGTTCCATTCAAAAAAGGAATGAAAATGGAATGACAAATAGTATTTAGTTTTAGATAATTAATCAATCATTATAATAAATTTGGGTAATAATCATTCCTCCCCAATTTAGGAGGAATAGAAACTTTTCTTTGAGTCTTCCATGGAAACACCACTACTCCACCTCTGCAACCCATCATTGGTAGCTGACATATTTGAGTTCGTCTATCTAAGAACCGTAGTCCCACCCGAGCATAGTAACTCCAAACACACATTAATTTTCTCCCCCTCTCTCTCTTTCTCTCAATTGACATATCTAAGTCCATCCCTTGGCCCATCTTATCCCCTTCTTCCTGTCTCTAGATTTTGTGTTCGTAGATGAAATATGATATAAGGATGATTTCGATCTTCTGTTGGGAGATGAAATAAAAGTAGGAGAAAATTTTTGATTTTGTGTTTAGAGATCAAATAAAAAGAAGTAGGTGAAATCATGAAAAGAAAGATGTAGGTGTAGATGGAGATGGTGTGTTGTTGTCTTGGAGATGCTTCATGTCATGAAGGTGAGGTGCTGATAGGAGATATGTTGTAGGGTGATGGAGATATATTGTGAGAAGATGAAGATTCGCAATTGAGTGGATAGTAATGTTCTTTAACATTAGTAATAAGGGACTCAAAATAATATAATAAAATGGTATGAAAGTAAGGGTTCCTATTCAACTTTATTTTCATTATCAATCCCATTGAAATGAATCAAATGCCCCCAAAGTTAATTTCTATCATGTTTGCTTGAAGAATAGGAAACATTAGTGTTTTTTGTTCTAAACTCTAAAGATATGGAATACATGACTCATCTAGAATCTTTTGTTAATTTTCTGTCACAGGTGAAAAAGATCAACATGAAAACTGATCAACATGAAAAAGAATAAGGGAAGAGCAATTCTTTGGCTTTGGTCTATGATAACCGAACAAAGAGGTTATTTAAGGTTCAAATTCTTCATTGAGTCCTCACGTGTCTAGAGAAAGAAGACTAGAAGAGTGTTCTCGGTATCTCTTATGAGACCTTTCTTAGTTCCTTAAACTGCCCATGATTTATCGATGTGTCAGAGAAGGCAAAGAGAGTCATAGTCTTAGTCCTTTGAGGTTTTCAAGCACATGGCATAATTCTCCGAGGATTCTAAAAAACAGTCCAGAAACTTGTTCAAGACTTCAATATTAGAATATTCTTTACCAACATTCATAGGATCATTTATTAAATCACTATAGTATTTGTAACACCCTAAAAAAAAAGGATATTCTAAACCGAAAATATCTAACGAGAACCAGAATCTTAGATAAAAAAAAATTACCCAACAAAAGTAATAGTATAGCGTTTACAATTCCGCTACTGAGAAGATAAATAACAACCTACTAATCTAGATTTTTCTAGATTAAAGACGGGTATTTCTATCAATCTCCAAAAATCCGTAACATCAAAAACGCAACGTTCAAAAGTAACAATGCTATAATTACAAAAGAGCATTTCACGAACCAACGCTCCTCTCAACCCTTTAGAGCCCCTCCGTTAAAGGAACCTAAAAAGTAATTATAACAAGAAAGAGAAAGGGTTAGGCTTACGCCTAGTGAGTCCAAACAAAAGAGTTTACGTAAACATAAAGGAACATATATAAAAATATACATGCA
>NC_037537.1:855827-869924 GCF_001531365.2 Cynara cardunculus var. scolymus | reverse complement strand
CCCACGAATAAAATAAAACGATATACATGCACTATATAAATATAAATAATGACGTAGTATCGTACGATATTTATATATATAGAAAATGAGTCATAAATAATACGTGGGAGTGTCAAAGACATCCGAAGATGATAGGGGAGGCCCGATTTACCGTTAATTATGGCAGAACACAAAGTAAGTCATAGATCAACGTTATAGAGCATCACTTACAGGTATAATACCAACAACATCAACCTAAACCAGTCATGTAGTCGGTCGTGATCTTACGCTCTTTATCTCGGAAATTACATAATAATCACAATGCCTATTTCCAAGTGGAAGTGTGAATGTGATTTGGAGATTACATAATAATCGCAATGTCTATTTCCAATTTACACCATCCTTCACACAAATATAATAAACGACTTCCATGCCTTCAAACCCATTACATTCTAATAACATACTTAAATGCATTTACATAAGCATGTAACCACTTGCGCATCACTTAAATTTTGCATAACATTCTCATTTCGTCAATAGTTAACTCCAAAAAGTAGAGCATRAGGGTTTTAGAGTGTTATGACCGTCCTTACTTTAAAACAATTACTTTAAGTGGTTAGAACCATTCTYTTTTGAACTCATCTTATAATTATAATTGGGATCCCCAAATTCGCCCTCTARGCCTAAAATCTMTATATCGACTAAGCAAAACAATCACCTWGGACTAGAGTGTTCGAATAAGTATAGCACATAACTTTCATTTAGTATAAAGCTTCTAAAAAGGTAGGATGAACTCACCTTTGTAGGATTTAGGATAAATTCCAATTTCTAGGAATTAAACGGTAGACGGAAGGAGATCTTAGCTCGCAAGAGCAACGCCTCGACACATAATGGACAGCAWCACGATGCAGGGATGAACGCGGCAACAGTGGTGCAAGGCTAGCGCGGCTACTCAATCGGATCGAGACCGGCGATTAGACGAGCCCAAGACAGCAGTTGGCTGCCTCTCTTCCGGACAGCAGCTATGTTGTTTCTATTTTCTTTCCAAACAGCAGCTACGGCTGCGTCTGTTTCCTCCCGAACAGCGGCTGTGTCGCTCCTGCTTCCTTCCTCAAACAGCAGCCACGGCTGCGTCTATTTCCACCAAACAGCAGCGGCTGTTTCTTCTTCTACTATTCCAGCAGCCATGGTTGTTCCTTCTTCCCACCAAACCCACTGAYTTCCCCTCYTCCTTTCCTTTCTCCTCTTTTTCCTCTCTTTTCTTTTCGTTCAAAAAGTGCAGAAGAACCATGACCTCCCCTCCTACTTTTCTTTTTCCCCTTTTTTTTGTTTCTTCTCTTCCTTCAAGAAGATGGCAGACCCACCTAACCCCTTTCTTAAAAGAAGTCATCACTCCCCCCAATACAAGGAAGTCAAAAACTTTTGAGAGAAAAAGAGAACTCTAGGGAAAAGAGTGGGACCAAGGGTAGGTCAATGATGCAGGTAACCCCTTTTATTTTATTTTTTTTAAATAATATTCCTAAGAATTCAAAAGTACACTCCTCTTTAAAGTAACATTTAAATATATATAAATATATACACACATCTATATAGATATATTAACATATATATAGATATGTATACTCAAATATTCACAAAGGAGGATTCTCATAAAAAAAATAAAGTGTTTTTAAACATGGATTAAGTACATGAAATTCCAGGTGTTACAGCATTGATGGACATCAAAAAGAGATTCATTCTTACCACACATGAACATATCATATTGCCTCACCATCTTTATCTTCTATGTTTCTTGAACCTCTAAAGTACCTTCAAAATGAACACATATGGTGTTCCAAATTTTGCATACGGTCTTCACGTTGATTATGGAATGATAAGCATCATTTAGAAGAGGCAAAATGATGACTACTCTAGCTTTTACATCAACATAAACCAATTTCTTATCTTCGCTGGACTATTCTTCTACAACTTTAGGCTCGTTCAAGAGGTCTAGCACAGTGTTTAATGACAGGAACGTCAATAGTGATACTAGGAACATATGATTTTTTCAAATAGTGAAGTTATTTTTGTTAAATCTAGCAGGTTTGACCAAAGAACCATTGTGATGACAGTTTGAGTCAGAAGTCATTGCAAGATCTTGTTTATATATTAAAAAAAACTTGCTCTTACCACTTGTTGGTCCCGAATGAGATAACAATGACTTAAGAATGAGGTTTATGAAAGGGGGTGTGTTAGTGTATATGCTCAAAAGCCAATAATTAGATGATTATGTTGAGACAGTGTGTCGTGAAATTTAATAAATGAAAGACATTGCGTAATTATTATGTTTATGTATTAATTTGTGTTACATCTAAACATAATAATAGCCTTAGAATATTGTATTCTAAAATGTCCTTACTCAAATATTAGTTCGGGTTTAAGTTGAATTAATATGATACGCCAGTATATGCAGGGCTTCATATGGAGATAAAGAATTCACATATGAGTACAAGATAGGATCTTGTGAACTGGACGTGATTTGCTATGGGAACGTTTCATTAGAAGTCATATGAGTGTCATAGAAGTTTTCATGTGGTTATTGTACATATAATCCTTTTACTTGAGATCAATGGAGTTTGCTCTGTGTGAGTAGTGTGCTTTGATAACATATTTTAACATCTCGTAATTGGGGGGACAGAATGGTTGTTGGATGTGTCATATATTGTTTACGGCAAAAATTACACATGGATAATTAAGGTTTGGATTATGGAGCTAATCAACTGCAGTCGAAATAAAAAAGAAAAATAACTAAAATAATAAACAAGACGAACGATTTTGGTGATGCAGAAAACCTCGTCGAGAGTAAAAATCGTGAACGGTCGTGAATATCATCGATGCACTATGTACGTCAATCAGGGAGTCCTTAATAACAATGATTATAATTATATATACAAAAGACGATTAAACATGTAGTCATGTATAAACCAATAGTAAGCAACGAAGAACCCTTCGAGAGCTTGTCAAAGCAGATTCAGTGATGCTTTCTTCTTGTTCTTGATCTCATTATTGTTCTTGATGGTGATGTGTCTCTTCAAATTCTTTTTGGTCCTTTTATAAGTGACTCTTTATGACGTCTAGTCTTTAATAATTATAATGATGGTAACGGTCATAACTTGATGGTGTAATTAAATATTGGTCGTCGTTATGCTTGCCGTATTAGTCAAATGAATCTTTGTCATAAATCTTCAGGACCTGCGATAAATAAGAAAATAACAGTTGTCGAGGATAGTTAAGCGTTAGTGCTAGTCTCAGATAAATAACTACGATCTTGTTGTTGATGATCATCTGTCACGATTATTATTATCGTCGATAATATCGTCAACCATTCTATGAGAGTTGCTTTGTCGGTAATAATGTCTTCAAAGATCAGGTTTATGATTTTTGACCCACACAATTTTCCTCCAAGATTTGAATTTTAAAACTTGTTTGAATTTCGAACTTCGATCCAAAAGTTTTACATACACTTCTTGGTAACCGAATCGATTGAGAAAAAATCAAATCAATTTCTTTGGAAACTAATTTTGATGATTTTGGGATTGGAGGGTCATGCACGCGTATGACATCATGGTGTCAGAACAGTTGTATCTTGACATGTGTTGAGAGTGGGAAGTGACTCATTTGAACATGTGTCACATAGTAGGGCGTTGTTACTTTTGACGTCGTTACTTTTGACGTCATCGTGATGATTTTCAAAAGTTCGGTATAATACCAATTTTATCTTTGAGTTCGCTTTTTTATGCTTACCAAATATTTGAGAGAGGCAAATGTGTTCCTTATCATGAAAAACTACAAGAAATCAAGGCCAAGTTTCAAAGATCCCCTATAAATTCATAAGGTATGATCTATTACGTCTCATATCAACCATTCAAAGGTTCTTAGCTTATACTTTTCTTTTGCTACAATATCATGTTGCAGATAGATGAGAGATCCAACGAGCGCAATAGAGGAAGGAGAGGACCTTGAGGCTTTCACACTTGTATCCAAGATTCCCTCGGATATAGAACATCCTATTCTACAAAGAAGAAGTGACCTTTTTTTTATCGGAGATAACCTTTATGTAGATAATTTGTGTCATAGATAATTATGTCGGTCGTAGATATGACAAGTCGTGGATATCATCTAACTTTTTCGTTTACCTTTTTCAGGGAAAACTTTTGGGAAGACTTCCTCTTCTAAGAAGTCAACTATTGTTGTCCTTTCCATGAAGGAAATGCATGTTGTTCTTGCAAAGGTAAGTCTTTCAAGAGAAAGGCCTCTCCATTGGGTGGGTACTCAAAAAAGTCTAAACTGGAGATAGTTAGGAATAAGCCAACTTCGACGATCAGTGATTTATAGAAAGTCGTCAACCCTAAAAAGGTGACGGTTCGACTCCTCCTAACACAGTACCCACAATTTCAAAGGGGGTACCATAGGAGTCAGTCGTTGCTTCTTTAGTAAGGGAAAGAAGGCCAAGGGGGTTCAAAGTCGACAATGTCGATAAAGTTCAAGTTCCCTACATACTTCATGTTGGAGGACGTGCTTAGCCATGACATGTTCCCCTATATGAACTCTTTTTTCCTTCCTCAAAGTGAGAAGTATGAGGGATCCCCAATTGAGGATATGCAAACGACATGGTTTTCTTCCATGGTAAGTTCCTTTGACTTTTGACTTTTGACTTTTTCAGGTAGAGTTTCCTTTATTTTTTTAGAGTAATGTTGATTTCTTGTTTGTAGGCCTTTCAGTCTTCTTTAGCCTTACATCAGCAATCGAGAAGGTTCATCGTGTAGCAGTTCTTTCTTTGAAGAGGGCTGAGGCATCAAAGGCGACCAAGAAAACAACTAAAGTCAAGTTCGGCTATACCCTCTGTGTGTCCCACTTTTAATGATCAATCTTCACAAAACCTTCATAACCATGGCAGATCTATAATTTATCTTCAAGAACACAAGATATACTTTGAGAGAGAAAGTCAAACATTCAATACTCAGTCAAACTCTCTATTACGTAATGTGTTTTACAAATGAGCTCTCTCCTCTAACAATTACAAAGACATTACCCTATTTATAGGGTCAAACCTCTAAACATAGTCAAAGTCAAACCTGCCTACGAAAAGTCAAACACGATGACTTTTACAATTATAGACAATATTTAACTTTTAAGACGAATACAATTTAATACTGATTTTCAGTCCTAACATTCTCCCCCTTTGTATTCAGACTTGAAAGAAATTCTGCACTTTGAGTCTTGTTTGAACTTTGAAACATTAAGCACAATATGTCTTCTTCAAAAGAATTCTTCAACATGAAATCTTCAAGCAATCAACTGTTGAGAAAGATCTTCTAGCATTCTCCCCCTCGAATGTAGAACCGCAGTGATCTTCTCTTTTGAAAATGTAGAACGGTATCAACCAAAACAATGTACAAGATATGATCTTCAAAGAATCTTCAGAATTAATCTTCAGTAAACTGTTGTAAAGATGATCGTCACATTCAACATCTCTCAGTCGTTGTAGCACATGAATAATCTTTCTGTAATTATCTCCAGTCGCACTTCTTTTGAATCTTTTGCCAAACTTGAAGTTACTCCCCCTTTGCATCAATTTCCCCTTAAAAAGTTGGGAAATTAATATTTCATTCATGATTACATACTCCCCCTTATGATGAAATGAGAATCATTCCATCATACATAAGATGAATGAAATCTTCCGCTTAAACCTTCAATTCAAGAAACTGTAAGTAGATCTTTGCAAATCCACTTATTTAATCTTTTCATATTAAGGGAATAGGAAGGTAACATCCAATTTCAACGAATGAAATTGTTTTCAATCTTATGAAAAGATTGGCCTGTGAGTATAACAAATATACTAAGTACAATGGATGTACTGTATATATGAGACTTTTTTATGCTCATCTCACCAGGTCTTCCATTCAATCATTGATAGCTAAAAAATAGCATATCTATGAATGTTTTGGCAAATTAACATATAAAATGCTAAATCTGTGTAGTGTAGAAGGATAAAGCAACGTATGCTTCTGTTTAGGCTCAAAAAGATAAATCGTGTGGACTACACAAATTTATCAGACTCAATAAGTGATCAAAAAGACTTGAAAGGGGGACATATATCTTTCTGATTTCAATATCAACTTTCTCCGAATGAGAAACTGATAGATGATGAGCTGCGTGCCCCAAATGTTATTGAAACATTTATCTGTTGAGAGATAAATGAGTAGTTGGTGGGGTTGAGACAAGAATTGGCCTGGGCTTTGCCTTTTTCAATATTAGTTTCCAAAGAATCGAGAACTAATAGATTATGTGGTATGCCCGGATTTTAGAAGTTTAGAGCAAGATTTTCGTATTCTTTTAATCCTGACACAACTCTCGTCAATTTTTTTAGCTCACAATAACTACCCCTCTCTTTTTCATTTTAGTCTTAGCACACAAACCCTTTTTTTTTAAGCTCACTCAGATATGGTTGTCCTCTTGGGTAGGTCTGTCGGTTTTGACATTCCATAGAGGTATTTCTGATAAGCACTCAGTCCCTCCTAAAATAACACGTTATGCACATTTGATCACAATGGTTGATCAAAAATGTTATTTCTTTAAACCACAATGATCAGATAAATTTGATCAAAAAAATTTGGCTTTAAGCACAATTAACGAAAGAATGAAGCAACAACGATTCGATTATTCAGTATATACGAGAGAAATGAATGAAGATTTGTAAGAACAAGTTTACAGATTCTGATAATCAAAAAATGAATGTATATGAATCAATGTAAAAAAAATATCAGAAAACAAAATTGAATACAAACGAGTGTATTATCACGGAAAATGATTTTCGTATAAGAGACGTGATAATAACAGTTTGAAGAATAGCTGAAACAGGTATTGGAGTTATATACGACGAGAAATTACGCAAGTAAAATCTCAAGAAATACCTGTTCAGATAAGGTACTCGTTTCAAAAAAACATTTCCATTTCCGAAAACATTTATTCAAAAATTTCTAGAGACTCCCCCTAGAAAACAGATTTAAGTAATGATTCAGTTAAGCTCAAAAAATTAAAAACTTTGAAGAAAACATTTTAAGTAAGGGTTCTAAACTGAGTGTTTAGAAACTACACTCGATAAAGCACGGGTCCTGAACTGCAATGTTCAGAAGCCTTGTTTGGAATAAATTACAACTCCCCCTGCAATGGTGTATCACTGAAATGAATTCTGATCAGCACAAACTTGACACACCTGCAAAACCAGATTAAGTAGATTTTGGTACCCAAACGAACTTGGGTCCTGTTTTGTTAGTATCTGGTTGAGGTATGTTGTAATTACGAAACCATTTATTTCTATAAGATATTTTCTTTTCAGCACTATTAACAGGATGATTATATACAAGATATGATTCATGCTAGTTATTATAATCATACATGTTCTTACCATTCGAATTAGTCTGATATCTGTTGTTTGTACTCCATCTGTTATAGATCTTCTTATTCACAAAATCTGTTGAGTTACATGTGGAGCACATGATTCTTCTCTTGCTAAGATGAATCAAATCAGAAGTGGATCTCACAAAGCAAGGAAGATTGTTAGTAATAACAGAGTTCTGAGATAAAACGGATTCAGACTTATTAACCCAAATGCTTTTAATCTTGGAAGAATAATTGGGTGATCCAATGACATATCCTTGATAATACTGATTAGAAGAACGAGAATAGTTCTTAGAAACAATAGATTTAGGACTACTTGAATAACTGTTCGAATTGGAACAATCATAAAAGTTAGTTTTACATTGTGATTGAGAACCAGTTGGGCTTTTAGCACACGGAAAGTCTTTAACTTTTTGTAAAAGCTGGTCTCTTTCAGCAGCAACTAAATCATATTTCTTTTTCAATTCAATTCTCATCTTCATTTCAGTTTCAAGGTCTGTCTTTAGATCAGACAATTTATTTGCAGTATCCAAAAACTTACCTTCTAAGTCCTTCTTTGACTTTTCAAAAAATCTCCTTTCTTTTTCAAATTTCTTTCTCTCTTCGTCTGAATTTCCCTTCTCATTTTCTGAAGCAATGTCAAGCCATTTCTTTTTCTCTGTAAGCTCTTTTGCAATTGCAGCATTTTTCTTGACAATGTTTTTCTTTTCAAGAATAAACACTCTCTTCTCTTCATCTAATTCTTTCCTTTTCTGAATAATGTTGTCCGACAATTTCAAATTCTTTCTTTGACATGCTTCTTCATACTCTTTCTTCTCTTTATCAAACTTGTATCGTTCCAAGATGATAACTTGTTCAAAATCTGATATTTGTTTTGAAAGCAAAGTGACATTAAGCTCTAATGTTTTTATCTTGCTTTCAAACATTTTTCTTTCAGCATCAAATCTCTTTTCAGTTTCTAAAACCTTTTATTTCTTGAAATCCAGTAACTTCCTTACATCAAACAATTCACTTTCAGATATATGCATTATAGTTGTTAAGTCCTCAATCTGTTTGTTTAACCTAACTGTCTCTTCTGGATCAGCACAAGTTTTCATCAGATCACTCAGCTTTTCTTGCAAAACTTTCTTTTCTTCTTTCTCTCTCTCAAGATAGCCGGTCAGAAGAGTTGTCCATGAGACGTTCTTGTTAAAATCTGAATTTCGTTTATCATACTTCTCTTTAAGCTCACGGTATTCTCTAGCATAAAAAACTGCCATTTCAAAAATAGATTGATCAGATATAGGATATATGCAGTGAAATCAGATAAAAAAATCAGGAACAATTAAGCTCAAAAAAATGAAAAAACTAAAAACTGATGAGAATTTAGAAAAACGATGAAGAACTGTAAAAAATCAGTAAAAACAGTCAAAACCGTTGAAAACAGTTAAAAAAATTGTTCAAAACAGTTGAAGACAGTTAAAACTGATGAAAAACAGTTTACGTGACGGAAAACAGTTCAATGATTCTCAAACAGTTTAAAAACACAAACAGAAAGAAATAAACGATGATCCAAAATTTACAAAATTCAAAGCTGTGAGGTCAAGTCGTCAAATCAAATCTTCAGTTGACTTGTACCTGTGTGTGATTTAGAATAACAGTCACAAACATAAACCCAGATATAAATCACACAATATATGGGATAAATCGCACAAGAATTATGTTTAAAAAAAACAGCCTAGATACTGATTAAATCAATCAAAAAGCCAATTGTTAAACGCTCAACTAATATAGTTAAATCGCTTAACTATGCTTCATAATCCACTTAACAAAAACTGCTCAAAACGATTTGTTCAAGACAGCTTATGTTCCAGTCCTCAAACTTGCTAATCAACTCCAGCAAAACAATTTCTACACACTGCTTCAAATCTGCTTCAAAACAGTTTACTAAACCTGCTGTTGTTTCAGTATTAAAATCCCTTAGCTGTCACCAGCACATTCTGCTTCAAATCTCTTCTATTGTAAGACCTTGAACCTGTTTCGATGAACTGTCTCCACACCAACAGCTTCAAGTGAGGGAATAACCATTCAGCACAAAAGTTATTGTCAACAGGCACATCATAAGTGAAGGAATAGCCATTCAGCACAAAAGAACCAAAACTTGATCAAATGCCTAATATTCTACGATGGAAGCACTTAAGAATCCACAATAAGACTGATGTTCCTATCGAGCTCTTATTTCAATAGCCTTCAATTGTATGGCATGATGACAGTCACTTTCTTTTCTCCAAGCAAACTTCAACAGCTGCTTCTCCTTGTTTGTTGTCTTGCTGGTTCCTTGATATAATAGAAGTATTGATGACTCGAACTCTTTGTCAGGTGGAATCCACAGAGTCTGATGTAATGCTTAATGGAGAAATCCTTCGAACTTTACCAAAATGAGGTCATGTTGGATATAATCGCTCAATGCTGTGCAAACCTGTTCATACAATAACAACAAGCACACCCCAGATATCACAGCAAACAAAAACTAAACACCCTTGTGTTCGATTTGCAATTGAACAGGTAAGTGAGCAAGACAATAATCACAGTAACAAATCGAGCAGGCGATTTACACTAACTTCTCAAAAAACAGATGAATCTGTAATCTTTAAGAAATCTTAACCAGTCTGTGTGAGATGAAGAGCGACTGTGATTTAAGCAACAACAATCAAAATCCGATCAAGCTGTCTGTTACCTGTTAAAATCCGATCAAGGCTTCTCAAAATAGCCTAAATCGGTCACGATGAAGAACACATGAATGACCTGTGCGATTAAAAATTCCGATCAACCCAATCGATTTACCGTCACGAGTTGTACGATTTAAACCTAGTCCGCTCAAGACAACTTAAATCGATCAAATATACAATCACAACCAATCGATTTACTTATCCGGACACTTATCCGGTCAAGGGGCGTACGTATCCGGTCACTAGTCCGGTCACCATTGTTCTAAATCGATTGATGAGTGTGAAACTTACCTGAGCGATTTAGAAACCGGTTGATCTTAATGCCCAGACTGTCAAGTCCTTGAATGATTTAAGCAAGCTTCTGTCCAATTTAGAAAGCTCCGTTCAAAGATTCAGCGATTTACAAACTTATCCGGTCAAAGCTTCTACAAATCCGCTCAAGAATCCGCTCAAACATTCTTGAATCAAGCTTGAAATACAGAAAGCTACAGATTGAGGATTGAGCGATAAAGAATCCGGGCACTTATCCGGTCAAGAGATAATCGAATCCGGACAAATCCGCTCAAAAGTTACTCGGAATCGGTCAGTGGTGAGCCTTTGGAGAGATTGAGCGAATAAGCCTGTGAGATTGAGCGATGAATTAGTGGGCTGAAATAAAGACATGGGCCAAAAAGACAAATGGCCTTGAGCGGTTTAACTTGTTAAAACACAAAAACAAAGCAAAAGAAAATAAAATTTGGATCAAAACACTGGTTTTTTAAGAAAAAAATTAAGAACACGAAAAAATTTATAAAAAAAAACTAAAAACCGATTAAATCTTGATATGCAATGATCAAATCACAAAAGTTTGTGAATAACAAAGATTCACAATTCAATTCCGAGCATTTTGATCACGATTTAAACACAAAAACACAAGATTTTTTAAAAAAAATCTGGATCAAACTTTAAAAAAAATTAAGAACACGAAAAACAAAAAAAAAATCAGAAAATAATATTCAACAAATCTTCAAAATCTGATTTCTTCTTCTGATCTCTTGCACACACTGCTTTGATACCAATTGTGTGTCCCACTTTTAATGATCAATCTTCACAAAACCTTCATAACCATGGCAGATCTATGATTTATCTTCAAGAACACAAGATATACTTTGAGAGAGAAAGTCAAACATTCAATACTCAGTCAAACTCTCTATTACGTAATATGTTTTACAAATGAGCTCTCTCCTCTAACAATTACAAAGACATTACCCTATTTATAGGGTCAAACCTCTAAACATAGTCAAATTCAAACATGCCTAAGAAAAGTCAAACACGATGACTTTTACAATTATAGACAATATTTAACTTTCAAGACGATTACAATTTAATATTGATTTTCAGTCCTAACACCCTCCCCAAGCTAGATGAAGAGGATCGTGCAAAGACTGAGCTTCGTGTTTGCCTAAGAGAGACTCTAACGAAGTTATCTGCGTTTGAGGCGGAGGAGAAGGCGACTAAGATCGCTTTAGCCAAGAATGAAAAAGAGGTTGGGGAACTTAAGTCGACCTTGGTGGCAGTGAATGACGAGGTCATCGGCTTAAAGGAGGAATTGGAGGCGTTGGAGGCCTTCACTCGTCTGAAAAATGAGGGTCTCCATAATGCCACAACACCTTGTGGGGAAGAACCCGCTAAAAGACATCGAAGAAGAGCACAAATTCTTTTTGAAGAACGTGGGAAATGAGGATGACTTCAAATCCGATGACGTGGAGGAGGCAGTCGAGGATAGCTCCATGGATGTCGAGTATATCCCCGCTAGGGAACTACTGTAGAAAAGGCTCCAGAGAAAGCTCAATCCCCTCCTCAGGCTTAGATTTTTTTTCTCTTTTGTCGTTAGTAATTTTGCCTTTGGCCGACTGTTGGTGGCAGTGCCAACACTCGTAATCCTTTTTTCAATATTAATACAAGTGTTTCTTTTGCTTATATGAATTGTCACATATAATTCCTTTTTATCATATGAATGTCAAATGCTAATAGTGATTAATGACTTGAAGGTAGCATTCGTAGCATGAAGAATAACTTTTAACTGAATGTATCCTTAGAAGAAAATGTCTAAACTGGTGATCTTAATTTAACTTAAAAGAATTAATTCTTTAGATTGATTATGCGTCTATCGATCGTCCTTGGCGATCGTGCGATTAAGTGCATGAGTCGAATATACTCGGCCATGCATATCATATTATGTTGATACTAGCGTTCATGCGACAAGGCATATGTGTCATAGACACAGGCGATTGTTCATTTTGTGCCTTATTTGGTGATCATTTGGTTACTACATCATGTGTAATGACTAGCATATATATTGATGCCGCATTCCAACTCCTTGGGATGTCACAGTGATCCATGGTTTGTAGTCAATAGACGCCTTTTTCCATGACTTATGAGATTCTATAGGGTCTTTCCTAGTTGGTGGAAAGTTTACATGTGTTGAGTTCTTTAATGTTAGGAAAAACATGTCATAAGACATAGTCGCCTATATGAAAGACTTTCATCTCAACGTTCTTATTAAAATGTTGAGCGATCGTCTGTTATTGAGAATCCATTCTTATTAATGTTTGACTCCCGTAATTTTTTCAGTACATCAATGTCATAACATAGATCAACTAAGTTATGGTCGACTGACAGATGTCATGCGATTGGTAATCTGGACAGGCAAGATTGCTTCACACCCATAAACCAATGAAAAAAGGGTTTGATCTATAGATGTATGAGGAGTCGTAAGATTATGTGATTGAAGGAAGTTTTTCAACCCAGTTAACTTTGGTAGCTTTTAGACTTTTCTTTATTAAATTAATAATAACTTTATTGCAAGACTCAGCTAATCCGTTTGACCGAGGATAACGAGGGGTGGACGCAATTAATTTTATATGTCGTTCTTCATAAAATCGAACGAGTTTTATCGCTGATATTCTGTGATCCATTGTCATATATGATTTCGGATGGAATTCTAAATCTACAAATGATGTTAGTTTCGATAAAAGACACGACCTCCTTATCCCTGACTTAGGGCGTTTGCCCTTGCCCGAACACCCACTACCGTCTTTGCCACCGAGGCCCCAACTACCACTTTTGCCACCAAAATCTTTGTCGGCCCACTTGTAATCTTTCCTACTGTGACGAGCTCTAATCAAACCCCACTACTTTATCACTCCTTGTAAAACCCTGATCAAATTGTCTGAGAGGGAGTTCATAACTGGAATTTGTGGCCTCGTACGCCAAGCAAAAAGCCTTTGGTCAATTAACAGGTAAGAAACTCGATTATCAATAGTATTTTCAATTCGGTAAGCAAATTCATCTTTTGTCAGTAAAAACATACAAGATGTAATAACAAATCAAATTACTATATACGGTTGGAATTTATCGCAACCTAAACAATTATAAGACAAAACAAAAGTAAAGAAGAAAAAGAAAATCAATGATCCGATCATCATGTGATCATGAATTATCGTATATTGTAAACCAGCCAAGTGTCAATGTGACATTGACTGATTTTTTAATCTTTTACGACAAAAATAATATAATTAAAATTGTGACTTTAACAAAATCTTTTTGAAAAAAAAATCTAAAATTTTTATTTTTCAATTCTATACGAATAACGATCAATATTGATATATTTTTATCACATCATATTTTTCTTTATTTCTATTCTCATTACCTTAATATATATATATATATATATATATATATATACTTGGGATCATGTGAGACCAGCCTATTTTCGTGAGACCAGCATTTTACACTTGAAACTTCACAACAAAATGCTGTGAAGGTAACTTTTTAAAACATTCACAGTGTTTTTGCTGTGAAGGTTCGACTTTTTTTAAACTTTCACAGCGTTTTTGCTGTGAAGTTTATGTGTAAAAATGTGGTCTCACGGGTCTCACGAAAACAGGCTGGTCTCACGTGTATATATATATATATATATATATATATA
>NC_037537.1:801167-854182 GCF_001531365.2 Cynara cardunculus var. scolymus | reverse complement strand
TATATATATATATATATATATATATATATATATATACATATATACATATACATGTTCACCTGAGATCGGCCTGTTTTCGTGAGAGTCGTGAGACCATTTTTTTACATTTGAAACTTCACATGTGAAGGTAAAAAAAAAAAAACCTTCACAGCAAAAACATTGTGAATGTTACCTTTACAACGTTTTGCTGTGAAGTTTCAAGTGTAAAAAAATGGTCTCACGGAACTCACGAAAATAGGTTGGTCTAACGTGATCCCAAGTCTATATGTCTATTATGTAACTCAAGATTTTTGGATCTGTAATTTAATATTTTTTGCATTGTAACATGTTTAATTTATTTTTTTAAATATATATTTAATTATAATTGTACTTACAGTTTATATATGTAGAGAGTCTAAGGGGTTGTTTGTTTACCTCTTAATAGTTCCATTACAAGGCAACCTCTGAAGCGTTAAGATGTGAATCTTGTTTGCCAAAAAAAATTTTTTGCCTCTTAATGGTTCTAAAACCCTCTGAATGATTTTGTATCTTGCATCTCCCTTAACGATTAAGAGCCCTAGTTTCATTGTATACAATTACCAAACAATTATATTTCATTTTATACTATATTATGATAGTCTCTTAATCGTTATGACTACTTAATCATTCTGTACCAAATCATTCAGTAATTGTCAAACAATTCTTAAAATATAATATTAAAATAATCATAGATATTAAAACATTGTATCGATAATTTTTAATAAATATTTAAATGGAGGGCCCAAATAAAACTGAAATTAGAATAGCCCAATAAGGAAAGTAGGTGAGGCCCAAATACTTCATCAATTCAACGAAGTTTGAGGGTAGAAATGTAATTTCACGTTCTCCGTCGGAGACAAAAAGGAGTTCACGGCGAAATCTGAGTTCTCGGAGCAAAGTGAAGAAGACGATGGTGACGACGCCATTCCGTTGTTACGCCGTCGTATTGCTTACAGTGATCTTCTTCATACAACCTTCAATCTCCATCTACTGTGACGAAGATGATTGCTACGATCTACTCGGGTTAGCAGCACATTACCCCCATCCCTCCTCTCTGTTTACCTATAAATTTCCTTAATTTTTTTAACTCACTTTTTCTTGATTGATTTCCATAGGGTTTCGCAAAATTCGAATTCATCTGAAATCAAGAAAGCTTACTACAAGCTCTCGTTGAAACAGTAAGTTTTTCTTGTTAATTATGCAAAATGTACAGTTGGATTGAATTTGTTGTCTGATTTGAATTCATGTTTCGTTTGACAGCCATCCGGATAAAAACCCAGATCCCGAATCGAAAAAATTGTTTGTAAAAATTGCAAATGCCTATGAGGTACCCAATTTTATTTGAACTTCTCTATTGAATTGTTTGCAATTTGGTACTTGATATATTCTTTCCGTTCTTAAAGAAGACCATAAGTTGGCTCTTGATGTCAAATAAGTTATTTATCAACTTCAAAAGTGATACAGATTTGTCATTTGTGGAGATAGTTTGTTAACTGCATTGAACTTTGTTGAGATGTGCTGCATCTAGGACAGCTAGGGCAATCCAGATTTTTTATCAATATTGGAAATGAATCGTCCTAGGTTTGACATCAAGAATCTTAGTTTTGTTCTTTCTTTATATGTATTAATTTTGTATGATACATTGATGTGTTAAGCTATATGTAAAGTACTGGAAATTGAAAGGAATAAGCTGCTGAAAAGGTAAGAACATGGTTACCAGTTTCTTTATCTACACAACTAGTTTGTGATAGGGCATGTGATGTGATGAATTATTTAGGTTCTTTACAATTTACGTACATTTTTGTGACCAAAAGGCCATGGGTTTTAGTCTTGCGAACAATCTCTTTGCAAAATCCAGCAGAAATGTTGCAAATGAAGACTTTCCTCCGCAATCCTTGTTAAGAAAAGGAGTTCTCGGTGCACATGTGTTCTTTATTTATACATATAGATATACTAGGCTTAAGATACGTATAATTCCAAAAGGAGAGGTAGGCTAAAAATGAACCCATATGATTGTTGGCTATGCATCCCAAACATAGTAGAGGTACTATATCTCAGAATCATTGCTTAGGTCTTAACACCCTGCCCCATAAATGGACTGGTTATATGCGGAATCATGAAGGCTTAACCATTGTGATGCAATCTTTTTCACTTTTATTCAACTAATCTTAACTCACCTTAATCTTCAACTCAGAATGGCCAGATTTAATAAATCCTCCAGAAAGAAGTCTTTAGTTTCAGGTTTGCAATATGAACACCCATAACCCATTAGGAAAAAGGGAAAAAAAGTAATCCACCAGGAGGAAAGAAAGTGTCTTGGCGCCTTTGAGCTTGCTAACTGATCAAACTATTAAAGAGCTGGCAACTTCTGTCTTGATGAAATTAGTTAATTGCTTAAAGCTTGATGTTCTTATATTGCAATAGTTAATAACATATGTACAAGGACTTCTTTGTATGGAAATTCATGACACTTACTTGTCATGTTCCATTTTCTTTCACAGATCTTAAAAGATGAAGTTACAAGAGGCCAATATGATTATGCAATTGAGCACCCAGAGGAGGTAATTTACTATTTGGAATACCTGCTAAATCAGCTTGGCTGAGTAGGCAGTAGCTTAGTATGTTGATCAAAACATATATAGAACAATCAAGAAAGAATCTCTTTGTCTAGTTAAGACTGACTTGCATTGTTTTTGGTCAGAATATGAGTTTTCTAATGCGAACAACTTTTCTTCCAACAAGTAGAGGAGTGCACATCTTATAGTTTTCATTTGCACCAACCATGTCAGATGTCATAAACTTATGCTCTTGCTCTTTGCTTTCCAAACCATTCTCTCTCTTCAGGGAACATGCAACCACTATGAAGTGTTTATTCTTGTTTGAAGATTTTTTGAAGTAGCTAGATTACCAGAATTTGTACTGATATCAATAATATTAATGCCCCCACCCCTCACCTCTGTATTGTAGGTATTCTATAATGCTGCTCGCTATTATCATGCTTACTATGGACACAAAACGGTGGGTTGAAACTTGCAATTTTTGTTTTCTTCTTTGAAGATTGTAACAGAGCGTTAGTACATTTCTTTATCATATTTAATAATAATGTATTAACTTTTCAATTGCCAGGATCCTCGTGCTGTTTTGGTGGGGCTTCTTCTAGTCCTCTCAGCATTTCAATACCTAAATCAGTGGACAAGGTATCATCAGGTAAATTATATGCTACTATAGCTTTAATGATCATAAGATTAAAATGATGAAGTCAATGGCTTAAACCATGGATCATAAACATGAATAAAGAAACAGGCCTTGTAGTAAAAGAAGTTTTCAGTCCACTAAAAGATGTTATAGATGCATAAATATAAGGAGTGAATGTATACGTTCAATGATGCATGTCTCTTTTGCTCTTTTCCTTTTGTTTTTAGTATCTTCTACATTGATATGCATCATTGTTTTGTAGGCTATTGACATGGTCAAGAGGACACCAGCTTACAAAAATAAGTTGAAGGCATTGGAACTTGAACGCACCGGAGCAATGTCAAGCAAAAAGAAGGGTGGTTACAAGATCGACAAGTATGAAAGCATTATCGCATAATCAGATTTAGTATTTTCATTATGTGGAGTACTGATGTTCTGAAATTCTGAAGCTTATTCTTTTTGCCGTTATTCAGTTTGATATTTACCCATTGATCAAGATTACTCTCCTAACAAAGATGAACCATCTTCTCGAGAATTAAGCAAGGAACATTTCTTATGACAGGAAAACACAAGAAGACCTTAGCAAGGAACTTGAACTGCAGATAAAAGGTGCTGAAAAGCCATCAATGTGGGGACTTCTTGGTGTTCGATTTATACTCTTGCCCTACACTCTTGGAAAGGTAGTTTTGTATATTTTGTCATTTGAAAGTTGACAACATCAAACAGATTGTGGCATATGCCGTCAGATTTATAACTATTGTCCTACAAGGCATACATAATGTAAAAGCGGACCTTAATTTTGAATTTTTCATTCTCCAGCTAGTTTTATGGTATGGATCTTGGTATTGGAGATACAAGATTAACCAAACTTCTTATTCTTGGGAAGATGCATCTTACTTGACTAGACGAGCACTTGGGGCGCCTCCTGATTCATGGGAATATCTTGGTAAAGCTATTCACCTCTTTGGCAAGATTTATTTTATTTATTTGATTTCTTTCATGTATAAATTCGCTGTGGAATTGAAGTATGGTTTATGTGGGTAGCCGAAAATGGTTTATGTGGGTAGCCATTTAGCACTGTTATTAGCTGTTTGGCATCTTTGTTTAAGTGACTGGTATTTATCTTGCAAGTAAAACCTTCAACTTTACACTTCTATTCAAAAGGGTGTGAAAATCAACGTAGATGGGTGAATAGGTTTATGTCCTGATTTTAACAATCACTTGCAAATAATAGAACTATGGTGAATAAAGAGATAAAGTCAGATATATAACACCCTAGTTTGTCATGGTTGGGGGACTTTGTTCTATGTCCATTCCCCTAGTTGGGCTCGAGAATTCTGAATTCATTGTGTACATACTTCTAGTGCATGTAACAATAACCGTACAAGTGACTGTGCATAATTTTTTGCTCAACAAGTTTGCCTTCAAGAATGAAAAAGTAATGCTTAATAAGCTGTTTTGAGACTTTGTTAGGAGTTGCGAGCTCAGCAGAAGGCATACATTTAAAATTTGGTGAAAACGGGCATTCGTCTCACCCTAGGCAGACGTATCTCTAACCCTAGCTGGACTCCTGGCCTCTGTGACAATTCATGCATTTTATGCCAACTTTATTTAAGAAATATGAGGCAGACATCTGTCTAGATTAGCATTTTTTCTAAATTCAGCTTTACAAGAATGGATAGTTGCCAGATTTGGAACTTCTCTGAATCAATTTTTAACAACTTATTGGGATCATTACAATTTAGAATCCCTGTTAGAAGACTTATCTATGAGGATAAGTTGAGGGAATGGAGATTGTGGTGGCTTGGTCACATTAGTTGGAGATAGATGGCGGCTCTATTGAGAGGATAGAAAAGGCGACGGTTGAGGGGGCAAGGAGGAGGGGCAGCCCGAGGAGGACATGGGATGAGCAACTTGGGTTGGGGCATGGCGGCTTTAGGTATTTCCGTGGGCATGACCTCAGATAGGAGCTCTTGGAGACACAAGATTAGGGTAGCGGACTACGGGTGGGGAGCTATAGCTAGCGTAGTCTGGTGGAAGGAAGCTAGAGAGGTCGTGTGTTAGTGATAGGGTTAGGGAGTTGGGCTAGGTGTATGTATTTTTCTTTCCTGCTTTTGTTTCTTGTGTACCTGCTTCTATTAGTCAATAGTTTTACATTTCTCGTTTTCACACTTCACAAGCCGGGGTCTTCGCGGAAACAACCGCTCTACTCTTTTCAGTAGAGGTCAGGTTTGTGTGTGTCTTAACCGTCCCACAGCCTACCTTCGGGTGTGACATACCGGGTTCGTTTGGTTCATTTGGTTTATCTATGATATTTTTGGAATAATTGAAGTTTATTCTTTTTTCAGTATTCTTGTTTTTGGCATGAATCCCAAGATGACTTTTTGGTTTTCAATCTTCTAGCTTCAAGCTCTTCTAAAAATGATTGTTTTCGCTATTCTCACGTCCAAAACATTTTTGTAACGGAAAGGATTACAGGAACAGTGTGATTCTCTAAACAAGCAGGTTCGGGGTTCTTTTTTTAACACCCTAATTCTCTTTGTTTGTCATCATCAAAAACATTGATTAATAAAATTTGTGAGCATGAATTTTCATGGTGTTTGCCATTTCCACCAACGATCTTTTCTTTCTTGATGATGATAAACATGGATGTTTGATGTATTCGCTTGTTCAAAAATATATATATCTCTTAAAAACCCTTTGTTGTCAAATCAAAAATGTTAAGAAAACTATAAACTTTAAGAAAAACTCTTCCTTGAATAATGTTTCCCTTTAATGTGAGCTTCCCCTCAGAGCAAACTTCTTTACCGGTGGAAACTAGAAGCATTAAAAAAATTGGAGAGATGCTATTTGACCAAAATACAACAGCATAATTGCTGTAATGTTAACATTTTTGCCTTGTAATTTCTGTAACAATGCCTACAATATACTCTGAAGTATTAACTATGGAAGAAGACCCCAAGCATGGCCAAAGTACCAAAGATTATATTTTATAAGTTTAAACACTCTTTAACTAAGCACATTGCAACGTGATAAAAGTTTAATAGCATAAAAAAGCATCATTCCGAAGTTCATAAAACCAAATAAGTCCTAAATAACAAGCCAAGTTCCATATGTAGCTAAAAGACTAAATAAATTTATAAGTTTCATAAGCAATCAACCTATTGAGGTAGTGAAGGAGGAAATATATATAAAATTAATTAAAACAATTGACAAAGAATTCTATTGATTACTCTTTCTTCCCCGTCAAACTCTTGCAATTCATATATAGCATCTTGATCAACCCAATGGTTGTTTTGTTGATCAAATTCCATCTCAATATAATTCTTTAGGTATGTATCTTTTACATTCATTTTTAGATAATTCATTTGCCTTTGATCTTCTAGCTTGAACTTTTTCTAAGAGTTATATTTTTGCTATTCTTAACATTGAAAGCATGTTAGTGATAATACAGTTTTGTTTGTCATGATCAAAACGTTGTATGGTGCAGTATTTTGATTTTTCTCGTGATATTTGCTATGGGCGCAAGCAATTATTCTCGTATAGCCCCTAAATTTTCTATTAAAACCAAACCAAATGGGCCCAGTATATCCCACTCGAAGGTAGGGTCTGGGAGGGGTATGATGTACACAGGCTTTATCTCAACCACTAGGATCTAGAAGTTGTTTCCATGTAAACTCCTCCTTGAAGTGAGCTTCCACTCAAAGTGAGTCTCTCTTTTTTGGGTGAAAGAGTTGAAAACAGTGGTGACATGGTATTTTGACAAAAATCTGGCACCATAACCATTGTATTTCCAACATTTTGGGCCAGTAATTTTAAGGAATGTACCATTGATGCATCGGACTTATTATCAATTTGTATATTCAACAATCAAGCATTATTTGTGCCAACTAATAAAAGACTTCAAAATATCATACAATTTAGACAATAAACTAAAAGGTAAAACCAGTATTTCTCAAGTTTTGAATCCCATTAAAACCAATCAAAAAAATAATTCCTAATATAACAAGTAAAGTAGCATAAACATGAAAATTAGGTTCATTTGAGGAGGTGGAGGAGAGAAGGAGTAATATTGGTAAAATGGTCAATGAAAACACTATATTGATTTCGGTTAGTGATATAAAGAAAACCTGCTTTTATTCAAAGTAGAATAATTTTGGGCAAATCAATAAATCTCATTAAATAAATTGGCCAAGTCAAGAATCCTTTGATAAATTAGATTGGGTTAGTTTCTAGGCCCCCCTGAATTGCTGAAGGTTTGCAATGTTCGTAAAATTTAGGCACATTGTCATTACAGATTTTACAATGATGATTGATATATCGAGTTTATAATGTACTGCAAGCCACTTGTTCCATCAAATTAACCCTAATTTTTCAAAAAAAAATCACATGGTGATTCTTGTTGAGTCTTGTGTTGACACACCAAACTTATTGTTAACTCATGTCTAACTTAATCAGAGTTAAATATCAACCATCTTAAAAAACTTAGCTTTAGGCATTTGTTCGCTCTTGTCTTGATAAAGAAATATGTCCAACCAAGCTCCTCCATAACTCCATGCATCCCAAAAAAAGTAACACTTCCCAGTACAGGTTGTCCCCCAAAAAATGCAGCATTTCCCTTTCTTTGCCAAGTTTGCAAGCCCAATTTACCTTTTTTACTTTTTAGTAAACATTGTTTGATATCACTAACTGTGATTATTGACAACAAGTTTTCTTTATTTTGGCCTTATTAAGAAGCATTTTAGATATCTGATCAATAGTCAAATATCTGTTTCAATTAGGGTTGCACTTTTTCTAGAATGAAGGGAATTTTTTTCTTAGAAAACTAGCAAAAGGTATCTTTCATAGGACTTGCTCAATCGGCTTTTCCATCTTCTTGATTTTGCTTTTGGTCTCATCAAGCCATCCCAACAAACTCTTGATGAAGCTTGGTATCACCAAGTAAAAGATCAAGCAACCTAGCAAATCATTTTAGGAATGTATCTAAATTTCAAATTCTTTTCGTTCAACCAGAATGGTTCTCAAGTTGATCTATTTCCTCCTAATCTATGTAATCGAACATTCTTGGCTTGATTCACATAATATCATGAAGGCATTCGAGGCCAATTGCAATAATTTCTATAAATGTTGCAAATGAGTTTTGATCAACAAAATATTGGTTGGGTTGATCAAGATGAAAGGTGGGATGAACAAGACAGTCAATGTAACTCGATATGTATTTTCTTATGGAACTTGTGAAGTTAGATGTTTATGCTATATTTACGGTCTTGAGCCTTATATTGTTCATTAATTTTGATGGCATTAACACTTGATCATGTTGGTTATGCTGTTTTTCTTTTATGGTCCAAATCGTGTCATATTAGGGGTCTTTCTGTTAGTTGGTGCAAATAAAGTTATTTCAGCCAATTATTAAACGGGTGCATATTAAATGAATGCATTAATCTATTGAGCTACCATTTCTAAAACACACTCTCAAAGCAACTTTAATTCGTCGTTATTGGTTTTCTCGGTTCATTGTTTACCTTGACCGTAGTGATAAGCTCAAAGGGTATGAAGCCTACAAATACTTTGGCATAACGATGAAAATAAATCATTAGCTTTATATAAGTGGATATATTGGTCAAAGATTATAGCAATTTAAGTTATGATTATGAGTTTGAGCATTAGTTCATTTGATTTTAGTGTTCTTTATAATCAAAACATAACACACGATTTGTTTAATACTAGATAATGATATGAGCACATCATGTAATCAACGTGTGCACCACTATGGCGATCAAAGTCTGTAAAGAACATTCGTGGCGGTTTGGTACAAGTGTTCTTTATCGACTCTGGTCACAAACCATGTGAGAATATGTGGAACCCCATTAGATTACCTACCAGAAGAGTCATTGAGGAGAAAAAGGGAAGCCTCCAACATATATTGAGGAGAAATTATTCAAGTCTAGCCGATGGCCTCCAACACCTCCCCCCCCCCCACCAACATAGGCTAGTAGACGGGCAAAGAGAGTGCCCCACACTCTAGAGAGGTAGACATTGGCTCGGGTACCATGTGAAAATATGTGAAATGTCATCAGATCACTCACCAAAAGAGCCGTTGAGGATAGAAGGGAGATTCCAACATATATTGAGGAAAACTGGTCCAAGTCTAGTCGATGTGCAACTCCAACTCGCCCCCTCTAACGGAGGCTAAACGGGTAAAGGTTGTCCGTAGAGTCGTAGACGGTGGCTCTAATACCATAATAAGATATGTGGAACCATTACTCGCCAAAAAGAGTCATTGAGAAGAGAAGTATGGTTCCAACATGTATTGAGAATTAATGATCCAAGTCTAGCCGACCAAAAGTTGGAATTGCCTAGAAAGTAAATAAATAAATACATAAGAAGCAATTGGAACATGAGATACATATGCAAAACAAAAGCCAGGTTTAACATTTACATGGATATATTTGCTTTTAACTTCATTTAGGTCTAATACTAGAAACTAACACATTGAGTTTGCAATTTTCAGATGAGTCGTCGAAGAAAGATCTCATCAACCGACGCTTATGGGTGAAATCCAACTTAGAAAGCTACCTTTCGGAGATGCGAAAAGAATCAAAACGGAGAAGGTAAATGAACTGGGAATCGAAGATCAGAATCTAATCACAAAAGATTAGAGAGATTAGTTCTACTCATCATTTTACATGAAAAGGTTTTTATCAAAGTAATCTCATAGTCTTCATATTAGTAGCTAGTTACTACTCTTAATTAGTTTTGACAACTTCATACACAAATCAAAGTGCAGAATGATTTCTTTCAACCCCAGATTTGTTGGGTTGCTTATATTCTCTCCATCCTACTAAAGATTACAAAACATATTAATTTCAATACTTTCTATTACGAATTAAAGTTATGTATTAGATCATTGTCGTCATTACAGAATGCTCTTCATTCGATGTATTGATTCTATTTCATGTTATCGTCAACATCTCAAATAATGGAAATTGGGTTTCTCCCCCATTGGTCACCGGTAGGGCCACTGGAATAAAATCCTACTGATAACTGTAAGGGCTTATGAGATTAGTTGAGGTGTGTTTAAGCGTTTAAGGTGATTTGGGTGAAATGGGGTGGTGTTTTATGAGTAGATAGTGTAATATGACCACAATACTGGGGGATCAAGAAACATTTATGATTGGGGACACACTTAGAGGTGTCAAAGAAAATTTGAAAACTGTAACACTCTTAAATCTCGAGTTTTCATTTGTCCAGTTATATCTTTTTGCATGTGTAATTATGTATTTTTATCAGTCCTTATGGTATATAACTTCAAGAATTCAGAAGTAGAAAATTGGAAAAATTCGCACTAAAATGACCATTACCTGTAATCATTGTATTCTCGGGCTGGGGGACACAACTTCTCCATTTTCTTCCTTTTTCTCCTTCCTTCCTCTCCCTTCATCAAATCATTTGATAGAGAACTTAGCAGTATTTTACAAACACTTACCGGCAATAGAAATTATCCTCACTTACCTTATCATGTAAAATCATTGACCATCAAAATGGATTGTTGGTAAACATCTTAAACTCGGTAAGTAATTATCAAATTAGAATCTATTTTCTCATTTACAGTAAGACTCTCGGTCCTTATTCTGCCTCTTATCGGGTAAGATTCTTGGTCCATGTAATGCTTAATCGATAAGCATTACATGAGTGTTAGTAGTCGACATTAAAGGTTGAATGGGAGTCTTAAGGTGACATTTATCTAGAAAATGGGTCGGCACTAAGATTAATAAATCTTTCAGGTGGAACTCATTGGAGTATACACTAAAGGTATTAGGAGGCCTGAGGTGACACAATGAATGGTGTACAGTGAAGTCAAAGAATCTAAGGTATAACCCCATAACATCGATATGTGGTAATATTTTTGTGTACCTGCCACTCCTGATGGAAATGGGTTAATATGTTACTTATATGTATTTTGAAGTTTGGAATATATTGGACAAGAGGGGCTTAATCAAATGAGAACTCAGTAATTTGTGAGATCCGTGAGATCTAATATGAAAAATGAATTTGTTATTTTTCATATAAATATAAAACGGGGATTTAGTAATAAACTGATTTTTGACAATTAACCCCTTGATTTAATCACCTGCCTCTTGATTACACCATATCCCTTTTTCAATTACCTATATCTCATTTCTCTTTAAATCGTCACTATCACCACCCCTGAAAACCAGTCGACACCCACCCTCATCTTTCGTCATACGGGAAAACCATCAGAAACAGTCGTAGATACAAGAACGCTAGAGATCTCGACAATGTTATACGTTGGAGACACAAAAGCTCCGACATCCACCCACACCTCCGTCCCAAGAATGCTAGATGTTGTTGGTCATGGAATGTAATAACTAGCACAAGATGTATTTGTAGAAGGGAGGGTTGTTGGTTTCATATGTTTCCTTTTTATCGCAGTGTAAGTTTTCGTTGTTTACGTATATTATGTTGTGTGTCTTAGGATTATCAGCCTGCGTCTTTTCGTTGTTTATAGTGTATTACATCATATTTCTTAGGGTATCACAGTGTATGTTTTTGTTGTTTACAATGTATCACATTATATATCTTAGGGTATCACAATGTGTATACAATGGACATCACAATGGAATATTCACGTCGGAGGGGAGAAGAGAGACTAGAGATAAGATTTCTAAAATACCTAAAATGTTCTTTATTTAAATTTTGAAGGCAAAACTATCAAAATTATTAATTTCCTAATTTGACATTTGATTTGTTGTTGAGATTGGATCTCACAGAGCTCATAAAATACCGAGTTCTCCTTTGAATGGCTCCCATGTGTCTAAATACAACTATTATCGTTGTGGGTAACATTGGTAAGTTTAACTGCTCGAGCTCACTAGGCATAAGCCTAACACTTCATCTCATTGGCATGTAGATCATGTCTCATAACGGCGTATCTAGAGATGTTTGAGGCTTGACGTTGGATCAATATGGTAAAGACTAAGAATCTTATCATATAAAAGCAAATGCAAGGATTGAGAGTCTTACCCGATAAGTGAGGACCACGACTTTCACCACGGATAGCGCTTATCGGATGGTGAACTAAAATTTTACCCGGTAAATAAGTGATATTTTTAAATTTTATCCGTAAGTGCTTATTTCGTATAAACGTCCGATAAATGGCCCCTGGATTTAAATTCATATCGTTCAGTATGAAGTTCGGAAACCAAAATTTGACATAATACAACTAAAACTTCACAAAAACAAGATTAAGAAGCTTTAATAACTTTCATGTGAACAAAACATATTCAAACAATATGTATTTAATTGATAATAATTTATTAACATTTTCATATCATAAAAAGTTTTTATTACAGTATTTAAAACATCTTCAACACATTTTATTACTGATCTCGTATAATCATTGTTCATGACACATATTCGAACACTCGAAGCAAATTTATATAAATATCCTTTCACTAAGGTGGTCTTTGTTTTTTAAGAGGTGTTAAAGTCTGAAGTCTTATTTCACTTCTGATTAATAAGAGTTGGTGCTGAAATCTGAAATTTGAATTAATAAGACTATTTATTTTTATAAACTGACAAACGTCTGAAGTCTGAAATCTTAATCAATAGTTTGTTTTTGTAAAATCAACACATTTTGCAAAATTCTCTTGATTTTCATAAAGTTTTCATTGCCGAAATTCATCTCAACAATTGTTTAAGAGATAGAACACAGTAAGAAGCTTTTGGATACTTTTCAGACTTCCGATGCTATCGGGGAATGCCGTTGATGAGTTTATTTGCGGAAAGGTTGATACTTTTGATAGATGATAGATCGCCGATAAAAGTTCTTGCTTTTCATTGGGTTTCGATTAAAATATTTGGGCGAAGTATAATAAAATTTGTGTTAGTTTCTATATAGTTTAACAGTAAAAAATTTCTCAGTTTGTATAACAAAAGTTCAGTACTTTATTAACCGTACCTATTTTATATGATAGACGTTTTATAACATACTTATATTGTTTGATTTAAATGTGATATTTTTCCACATAATCATGACCTATAATATAACTAGAGAGGTTGGTTATTATACAACCCTTGACATTTGTGCAACCAATACAACCCAATCTCAACCGTCTATTTCATTTGATGAATATGTGATTTCATAGAAGTTTTGATTGTTTCCTAATATAAAGTATTAATCATAATTAATGAACTCTATTCATATTCTATAAATATTCAAATTATAATAAATGAACTCCCATCATTTCTATAAATATCTCAATTAATTGGGTTGCAAGGGTTGTACAAATACACAAGGTTGTAAAAGAAATATACCCTAAAACCAGATTCATCCACATCATAAATAGTTATAAAAAGTACGTTTGTTGATCAAAATAAATACAAAAGGGGAATAATTAAGTATTTATTTCATTAAATTATACCATTTTAGCCCAAATATCAGTATAATATAGTTTTTTTAAGTTAACTACATCTTCTATCGATGTGGTTTGATGAAAATTGTCATTTCCGTCTCTATATTTTGTAATTACGATTTCCGACCCGATAGTTTATACCCCCCCCCCCCCCCCCGAGCTTTGTTTCAGAATAAATGTTCCCAATGAAAAAGACACGATTTTAGAAACGAATGATCGTGTGAGAATAGGAGTTAAGAGTGATAAACGTAAGAAGGGATTTGGACCCTTGATCGATAATCTCACCCCCATCCCATGAATTGTGCTTGACACGAGAATGGATCCAACACATCCCGAGTGCATCTCATTACTGTTGATATTCAAATAGGATTGATCAAATGGTAGAAATCTCTAAGGATGCGTTTGGTTTGCATGAATGTTTTTGAGGGATTTGGATTCCATGGGATTTGGATTGGATTGGATTTAAAATCCATTCCTGTGTTTGGTTTGCGGGATTTGGACATAATATGACCATAGTGTATTCCATGAACTTCAACTATATATCTTGAAGAATCATAAAACTGCATATAGAAGTTGACTAGAAATAGCAAAATTCCTATGATCATGCATCTGAAGAATCAGTTTAAGCAAGCATATAGCAATGACGATGAAAACATCATATGTACAGAGCACACTTAAACAAAAACTATATACCTGAGAAAAGTTTTCATCAAACAAGGAGGACTACTCTGTTCATACCTATTCAGATTTAAGCATCTACAAAAGGTGTTATATGATTTACCTGCTGAGAGTGATGCGAGAAGGCGGCGAACAGGAAAGGCGTTTTGGCTCAAGGGGTTTTGGCTCAAGGCGGTTCAAGGCTCAGCTTCGCGAGGGGAAAAGGAAGGGAGCACCGGCGAGACGACCTTAGGGCATAGCTTCGCAAGGGATGGGAAGGGAGCATCGGCGAGACGACCTTAGGGCACAGCTTTGCAAGGGACGGGAAGGGAGCACCGGCGATGGAAGGGAAGCGATGGGAGGGAATATGGGTGAAGGAAGCAGGAGGAAGGAAGGGAGACGCAATAATCGACAGGAAGCGATGGGACGGAAATGATTGGATTTGAAATCCCGCCCCTGTGCAAAGGATTTCCAAATCCTGCATACACTGGATTTTAATCAAATCCTTGGATTCCAAATCCCTTCAATTTGGCAAACCAAACATAGGATTGGAATGGATTTAAAAACCAAATCCCCCCAAATCCATTCCATTCCTGCAAACCAAACGCACCATATTTTCACCATAACTTCCATTCTCACGGAATCAAACCCCGATTTCGGAAATACATAATAATTATATATTATTTAATCAAAATGACAAATTTACCCTTAATAACAAAGAAAGTGATGAATGTCTACATTTTATAACTAGAAAGTAGATACTCAGTTTGAAAGTGGATATTTATTCTAAGACAAGTTAAAATATAAACATGGACATTAAAATGTAAGGATGAAAATAACAATGAATTATAAACAATAAAGATGAAAATTATAATGTTGAAATCATAGGGACAAAAGTTGTAATTGTTTACAAACCACAGGGACTAAAAACATAGTTTACTCTCGTTATTGTTTATCAAAACACTGCTCCTTACTCCATCAATTTACACACCAAAAATCAAACCCCTAATTCATATCCGTTAGGGTTCTTCTCCTGCAACCATAGTTTTCAAATTCACGATCATGATCATCTAATTACAACATCGTCGATGGCAAATTCTTCTCAGGTACGTAATCTCAACAACATTTCATACAAATCATTGATGGGTTTACGTAACTTCTTTTTTGAATTTTGTATCTGGTGAAGGTTGGGGTTTTGGTGCCTCTGAATGGTAATCTAGAGGAAGACACTTCGAATTCGATCCCTGAAGTTGGGATTAGTAAAGGGATTAATGTATTAGGTCGTAATGTTATACCTATCACTGACAAGAGACTTAGCCGCAAACATCTCTCTGTTACCGTCTCTTCTGATGGCTCTGCTGAAGTTCTCGTGGTACAAGCTCTCGTCTCACTTTCTCTCTCATATTTTTAAGAATGTGTTTGAATTTTCATAGAAAATTTCAGACAGGTCTTCTTGGTATGTGCAAATGTACTCAAACAGATAATAAGAGTGATGACGGTAATAAGCATGTATCTACTTCCATCCACATAGAAAGTATGAACTTTGTTCAAAACTAAGGATTATTGAAAAATAACTTACTTTTACAGTATTATGCACTTTCAGGCTTTGCAACGTTTTGTATTTTACATTTAGGACATGAAACTGTTTTTCAATCCAGTAGGCTATAGGATTAAGATATAGGCGACCAAACCACCATTTTCTGGAAAATATCATAAAACTGGGCCAAATTGGTGGAGTTTGAATGAAGATATCCAAGTGATGTTTCTGTAGATGTATTTACAATGTGAAATGATCAAAAATACCACTCATCTTATCCGTTTCATCTTTGCTATCTTCATTTTTTTTTCTAATACATGTGCTCCTGCTCTTGGTAACACAGTAACAGCTTTTAAAAACAACTTTTGTTTGATATACCCCCGTTTGACTTGTAGGAAGGAACGAACCCAGTTGTCATTCGATCTCAGGATAAAAGGAAGAAGCTTTTATCTCGAGAAAAGCTGACAATTAGATATGGTGATATCATAGAATTAATCCCAGGACACCACTTATTTAAGTATGTTGCTTTTGATGGAATAAGAAAGAGATCTTCACCGAACACACAGAAAAGGCCTTTAATCGAAGGAATTCAAGACGAGCCGCTTACACAAAAGCGATTGCGACAAGTTTCTGAAGATGAGGCCCTTGCTAGAAGATTGCAGGTACTTTTTTGTACCAAGACTGCCGCCTGACTTGTTTTGGATGAAAAGTTCACTAAAATGGTTAGACGTTCGATGTGGCTCATCTAGGGGAAGTTCTGTTGTATGGTTGTTGATTCCTATGAATTATATGTGCCTCTTTTACACACAGATTGAGCTGAATGATGATATCCATGATAAGAAAAGCTCTGCCGAGGCAATCTGCAATTTCAAGCCCCCCAAAGATAAATTACCACAGACCTTTCGACTTATGCGAGTGAGAGGTTTGCAACCTTGGGCCAATACTAGTTCTGTGTCAGTTGGGGATGTAATTCAGGTAACTAAAAATTATTTCCCATAAGTGCCAACAAAACTTTCCTTTTGAATATATTCTTTTACTTGCAGTGTGATTAAGGGACCGGTTCATGTGTTAAAAACATATTTCATCACATATATATCTCATCAAGGATATAACATAAAGGTCATGAAAAAGCAATGCCATCATCTGTGATGAGTATTTCTGGTTTATTCTGATCTGAAACGTGCAATATCTCACTATCTTTGTGGCATATAGTTTTTCTTCCTTAATCTGATGGCACAAACATGATGAAGAAACTTCAGTATGGCTTGTGTAAGATTTAGCCTAATTGTGGTTATGTAGTATGTAATGCACCGACTTTTCATTCAGAAGATTCATGATATTGAAATTTGTCAACTTAAAATGAGCTATCCTTGATCTTTTTGTACTTCTCCCACCGATTTATGGTCTTGAAACTATTAGATGTAAGCTCATGTGCTTCCATCTTAAACCATATTCCAACCTCCAGGACACAAACTTTGGCACATACTTGATGAGAGTGACTATTTTCCTTGGGTTGACAGAGAATCAAGGATTGATTGATTGCTTATTGTTTCTCTTTTTCACCCTTATGGTTCTTCACTTCTTCTTGATGTAGTTGTGAGGTTAATCGAAGGATTTCTGATTTAATTTATATATGGTTGTTAGGGGGATGTTCTCATTGCTATTCTTTCGAACTACATGGTCGACATTGATTGGTTGATATCAGGTGAGCATCTTCCACACTAGGGAGCGGACTTGTGGTGCGTGTTTAGTGACATCGGTATTTAGGACTCTTTTGTCCATTTGGAACTTTCTTTAAGGTCATTTTTGTTCTCGCTCCCCATTTGGGCTCCTTAAGAACTTCTATTGCTACTCTTCATGGTTTTCCGGATCATGAGTTCATGACTACATGCACTTTATTGACTTTAATTCAGTTACATCCAATACTAAACATATCTACGGCTGTAATATCTGTTTTTATGTGTTTTGGTCCTTCTATTCTTTTTCATTTTTGACGTTTCTCTTGATTGAGATGACTTATGATAAAGAATATTACACTTTGTGGTGTAGCATGCCCTACTCTAAAGAATGTCCCTCATGTTCTGGTGGTTCATGGTGAAAGTGATGGTAGGCAGGAGCATATGAAGGTCCGCAACTGGTCTAAGTTATCCTATATGTATTTAAAGCTTCCTGTTGGTTAAAAAATCACCTAGATTTTACTTGTTCTTTTATAGAAAAACAAAGCAGCAAATTGGATTTTGCACAAACCTCCATTACCCATCGCATGGGGGACACACCATTCCAAAGCCATGTTTTTGGTATATCCTCGAGGCGTGAGAATTATTGTCCATACGGCAAATTTAATCTACGTTGATTGGAATAACAAAAGCCAGGGTTTGTGGATGCAAGATTTTCCATGGAAGAGTCAAGATAATTCAAACAAAGGAAGTGGCTTTGAAACCGACCTGATTGACTATCTTAGTACACTGAAGGTAATATACTAGTACTTGATTCTTTCACCTAGTTCTGTTCTGCGCTTTTTCTGTCGAAAAGAGTAGAATTAACTTTCAGAGTGTACCTTTTCTGTTTATTTCCTCTATTAATTTTCAAAAGAAAATTCCATCTCCTGTCGTTGCTTGTTTGCATGTTCATTTTTAATAGGGATCACATGTAGGGCAATATGCACGATGCTTCTATTCTCCATTTCCACATACATGAAATCAGGACCATGACCTCTCAAAGTAAAAAAAAATAAACGAAATGACAGGGGTATCAATTCTCTTTTCAGCTTACTGTATGTTCTTGTGCATCGGCATCTAATCATCTTCTTTCACTTATGTTGAAAACAAGCATCTAGTCATCTTCTTTCAATAATTTATGCATTTTATCATAACCTCTAGGCTAGTCCTCTAACTTAACCATGACTGGTGTATAATTTTAGTGGATGAAAACAAATACAATTGAGATCTATATCTCTAAAGGCTGAATAAAGCATTTGACAAAAACTCTTAAAAACCATTTTTTATGCATGAAGYACTGTATATTGATGCATATTACTTAAAATTCAAGATTACAAGTAAATTATGCATAAGTACAACTTATTAAAGCTTCATGTTTGAATTCGCGTAACTAACTGCAAATAAACATAACCAATTAGAAGATAAACATCTCATTTTAAAATATAAAAAATCTAAAATATAATTAGGATAATTATCGAATTCTAACAAAATAATTAATTATTATATTTATAAGAAAATTATATTATTAAACTAAATATAAATTACTTCGTTATTAAACCTAAATTAAATTACAATAAAAAAAATTACACAAAAAATAAGAATTTTAAGTAGTTAATTTGATACAAATATTGATATTTTTCAAAATTTTATGATATATTCAAATTTATATTAAAACATTATTCTTTTCTCAAAACCACATAAAAACCGTATTAAAACATCTACAGAGACGGAATAAAACGGAACACTAATATCGAGATATATCTTGCTGCATTGTGCAAGTACCCTTCTAGTATCTCTAAAGGCTGATATGATATCCAGAAACTTCATTGAAGATGATCTTAAAAAAAACTCTTATTAGGGTATTAAAAATGTGGTAATATGATGTTTTGCTCTTTAGAAGCTTCTAAAGCTGATAAAAGGCAATTGTTGTTTGGTGTAATCAGTGCTAGATTTCATAATGTTGGCTATCTAAACACAGTTTTCCCTTGATATTTTCATCATAATTATATTGCAATAATAATTCTTTTATTTAGGACATATTGTAGTACTCACCATTCCAATGATTGCAGTGGCCTGAGTTTTCAGTCAAACTTCCTGAACTAGGCAACTTCACTTTGAATCCATCTTTCTTTAAGAGATTTGATTACAGCAGTGCAGCGGTAACTCTCTCCCATATGTAAACATGCACATACTGACTTACGAGCAAATGTTTTTAGCATTAATATGGATGTTAACGTTCTAGTTAAATTGTCTTTCTGAAATTGGATACCCTGCAAATTTCAGGTAAGGTTAATAGCTTCTGTACCTGGGTATCATTCAGGTTCAAATGTTAAGAAATGGGGACACATGAAGCTACGTTCCGTTCTACAAAACTGTGTTTTTGATAAAGAATTCCAAAACTCGCCCCTCATTTATCAGGTATGGAACACTTATTTTCTTTTATTGGAGGATGACACAACAGTTTCTTGATGTATATGGCCTTGCTTCTGATACCCCATTTTTTTTTAATGGTAACAGTTCTCCTCCCTAGGTTCTTTGGACGAGAAGTGGATGACTGAGCTGGCATTCTCAATGTCATCAGGAGTTTCAGACGACAAGAAGCCTCTGGGCCTAGGGGAACCTTTAATTATATGGCTCACTGTTGAGGATATCAGGTGTTCTATAGAGGTAATATTCCTCCATATCATACTTGATGCTCATCATGGTCTTTTTGGTTGAATAGTTTATCCCTGCATGTAGAGTAACTTTGCATTGGCGTGGTTGGGTTTGGGGGATCTGGTCCTAGTACGTGGTTTTGCACAGGTTGTTGTTATTAGTTTTTGTTGGATTATAATATTTCTTTTGTAACCGTTTACGCAGTGGAAAAGTTAACAACTTGATTACCATTAAATCAGAAAACTTTTCTAGATAAAACCCGATCGGATCCAATGATGCATTTAATTGAACATTCAACACACCATAGGGTGTTTAGAATTGTACCTTTTCAGAACCGGTGTAGATTTGATGCAGCACTTAGGATCCAAAATAGGATTCCTCTATTAGTGATCCACACACGAACATGCTTTGATCTCTCACCGGGTGCTAGCCCAAGAACCCTAGATCTATGTGTAATACAGAAAAGAAAGGGTTTATTTTCTTTATAATTTCTGAAAGGCTAAATCTAATTTTCAATCAGTTAAAATTGATTTAGCCTAACACCTTATTTATATAGTCTAAGTTATAGATAGACTATAATTTAAATAAGGTTTAGTAATTATTTGTAGCATATATATATATATATATATATATATATATATATAATTATCTTAAACTTTAATATAGTTTATACATATTTACATATCACATTCTTCTTTCTTTGGCGCTTGCCTGGATCGCTATCTTACTATATCATGAATAACAATATCTGAACTATTAAATTAATCCTGTAATTATCATAATTACTTTTCAACACATATTTTGACACAGGGGTGGAGCTAAAACCAGTATAAGGAGGGCCAAAGACAATATAAGAAAATCCATAGTTTAGATGTAGACAATAATATCCTTTACACAGATATGTTTATTTCTGTTAAATGTTTATCCATAGATAATAGTTATTAAAATTTAAACAAATTACAATTTTACATTATTTATAATCACATTTTACATAATATGTGTTAAATATAAATTATTCAACTAAATTAGTTAACTACTGTTTAAATAATTAGATTTTCTAGTCTTTTATTATTTGCATAAGAAACCAAATACAAAATTACTAACTCACCTCACAGCAACAAAATCAAGTTTATAGGATGTTAAAAGTGTTTAAACGTCCTTATAACTATTTTTTAGGACTTAAGTTTATAGGATCAAACCTTTGGGTCATATCTAAAGGTGTTGTAGTAAGTTTATAGAAACTCTTTTTAGCATTTTAACAGATTTTTAAAACATTTTTGAAACAAAATGTCCTGCTAGCCTTTTTATAGGACACTTTTAAAAAGTGTCCTATAAACATATCTTTTTACAGTATATTTATTTTATAAGACACTTCTTTCAAATGGTATCCTATAAAAGAGTCAATAAGACATTTTATTTCAAAAGTGTCCTAAAAAGTTTTTAAGACGTTCAAAAGCGCCATTTAAACTTATTGCAACATCTTTAGATAGAACACATAAGTGTTTGGTGCTATATACTTAAGTCCTAATAAAGTAATCTATTAAGACATTTTATAAAGCCAATTTTGTTGTAGTGTCTCAGGATTTGGGCAAAATGTTAAGAGATCAATGAGAGTTTGATGGATCAATAACATTAATTTTAATAAAATTGGGTTTGGTGTAAAGTTTAGGGGGGCTTGGCACCATCCTGCCCTCTATTGTCTCCGCCCCTGCTTAGACACTTATCCTCTAAGAATAAATATATCCATAATCAACTTGATATAATCCGGGTTTCTACAAATGAAAGCAAACGTATTCTTTGTGTGTGACCCTGTAGGTTTACATACTCCCCAACACTATTCCTGTGTGACACGTGTCGTGGGCATATAATAACTTACAGTTTTATTGCTGGATTTGTTTTTTCTGTTGTTATTGTTTACTGTTTACTGCTCTTGTTTTTTTGTCCTTGTTGCCTGCTTGACTGCATGCACTTTTTTGCTGGTATTTTTTTCCTCTCAACTTTCATAAGCGTAATCAGAGAGAACTAGGACCGAGATATTAGAGAGAATTCTCTATTATATGATTAATCAGAATATTCTAATTTACAAGAGGAGAGACACTATATATAGACATAATTACACGGGAAACCCTAAACCTAAAGCCCAGCGGGCTTGGACACATAACCATAAACAGGTTACTTAATTAACAATAAGAAACCTTTTGGACAGAATTTGTTTCCCCAGAACTCTTACGCAAGCCGGGGGTCTTGTTGGAAACAGCATTTCTACCCCTTGGGGTAGAGGAAAGGTCTGTATAATAACCCCCTCAACCGTACTCCGAATGGGATATGCCGGTTATGTTGTTTTTTTGTTTGTTTTTCAGGAACAGGCTAATATTCTCTATTTTGAACTTTTCTTGTAAACCGTCCTTGGATCATACACCAAATTTTATGCTATTTTCTGCAATTATAATTACAAATCATGTTATGAGAAATTGTTCATTATTTCTTAATTTTGATGCATGGGCAAATGAGAATGCAAGTTCTTTCTTCAGCACTTGTTCAACATTATTTGGATCATGATCATTTGACATTTTCAATTTCTAGTTTCAATTGATATGGTGTGAGAAGAATAAAAGATATATTTGTGGGCCCCATTTAATGAAGTCCAGCCATCAAATTAGTGGAAATTTGTATAATTGAACTTTAGCTTTTTGTGTTCATGTTTTTACTTTCTGTCATACTAAGTTAAGTTTTTGCTGTATTGTTTCTTGTTTTAACAGGGCTATGCAGCAGGGAGCTGCGTTCCAAGCCCTCAAAAGAATGTGGAGAAAGCGTTCTTGAAGAAATATTGGGCAAAATGGAAAGCAAGCCACACCGGTCGCTGGTATTACATTTGCCTCAGTTGTAGAGCATGTGATTTTTTATTTTATCTTTTGATTAACCTGGATATCCAATCCGCTATGAGAGCCGACTAATCCCAGGGCGACCATCTGCTTTGCAGATAGCCCGGAGTCACCACATTTGAACCTCCGTGGCCACAAGGGGATTTTTATTCCTCCTTGGAT
Source organism: Cynara cardunculus var. scolymus (assembly GCF_001531365.2). Lineage (NCBI taxonomy): Eukaryota > Viridiplantae > Streptophyta > Magnoliopsida > Asterales > Asteraceae > Cynara > Cynara cardunculus. Next base: position 830,922 of record NC_037537.1, on the reverse strand, counting down.
TTGAACCTGTGACCTCGTACTTTTGACCTTTGGAGCCAAGCTCAAACCAATCAGGCACCACCCTTGTGGTTACATGTGATTTTTTTTGCAGCTTAAACAAAAGCCTTTTTCATATTCATAGGCATACAGTTATGTTCAATTTCATTTTATTTGCCCGTAGAAGCATATGCATTTTTAGATCGATTTCAGTCAATTACTGGTGTTGGATTCTGATTTTTTTCTCTGTTCCAGTCGTGCAATGCCTCATATAAAGACATTTACTCGTTATAACGGTCAAAACCTTGCGTAAGTACCTATATTGTTACTTTTTTTCTTTCCCCTTTTTTTTCATGTTAGGCCGGGATATGACCCACTGACTATATTCTCAGTTCTTTTTTTTATTCTTTTTCAGATGGTTCTTGCTAACATCAGCAAACCTCAGTAAAGCTGCCTGGGGAGCACTTCAGAAAAACAATACTCAACTGATGATTCGTTCATATGAGGTATTTGGTACTTTTTGTCGCATTGCACTTTTGACTTTTTATAGTCAAATGTTTGAATTTATTAGTTTTGAACTCACAAGAATTATTCAAGTCTTTAAAGAAATCTTGAGGGATACATTCAACTATACAAAGAGTATCACAACAGTAAATATATTAGAGATGAAAGAAACTAATAATCCCTCGTTCTGATTAATTTGCAAATTTCATCTGGGCAGTTTTTGGGAAATGTTTAACTATTTGTCAAATATTAGAACACCCATTAATGATGACAGAATAAGAAAATGTTTTGGTGGTTATAGTTAATGCATTGCAAGGGTTAGTAATAAAAAAGACAAGACATACTATATGTTACTCGTTAATATAATAATGTTCTATAACTTTAGTTTATTTGACGAACATATTCATCTTGGCTCTAAATTACAATTCCTCCGGAAAATTTTGCTTAAAATCTGACGTGTCAGAAGAATTTAGAGATGCACAAGGCCTGGGACTTTCAAGCCCGTTTTCTGTGAGCAAAAAAGAGCTTAGGCCTTTGCAGGCCCAGATCAGGCTTTGGGTGCAAAAATAGGCTCAATTGGGATTTTTCAGGCCGGGTTTTGAAAAAAAAAAAAGTTGGTTTAATCGAGCTTTAAGGGCTAGTCTGGGCTTGGGCTTGTTAGCCCTATGCCTTTCGGGTGGTGGCATCGGGCTTGGGCTTTTTTGTGCATATCTATAGGCAATACATAATATAAGCATGACATACAAGCAATCCAGCACCATAAAGTTTTCTTTGTCAATTTTGAAAGGGAGAATTGTTAAATCGGCGTATAATTGATAATAAGTTCGCTTCTCTGGGTAATTATAACCTTCTTTGTAATGGTGAAAACGGGCAAAATAGGTAATTGCAACTTTCTTGGATTGGAGGGAGTAAAATCTGTGACCACTACATCCTCTGTATCTTGATCTTTTCATCCTTGCAGCTTGGGGTGCTGTTTTTACCATCTTCAACCAAACATACTCATTCATTTTCTTGTACTGGAAACGGGAGTCTGTTGGAGGTAAAACCTTTTGTTTCCTTTGCTATTGTACAATGTTCTGTTTGTATCTGTTGGTTATATTTTTGCCCTTATTTGTATGTTATTGCTTACTCTTAACTAGCTTTTCAAAATAAATCGTATGTCTTTGACTCTCGCACACTTTTCACAAGTTGGGGTTTCACAGAAACTGCTGCTCGGAGGCGGATCCAGAAAAATTCCTAGCAGAGGCACAGAATGATTAGCATAACATAATATATAGTAAATATAATTGTAAAAACTGAGGTTTTATGAAAAAAGACGTACAAATGGTTTTTTGCCAACACCCAAGTGGCTTTTTTCTTGTTTTCTTTCTGCTGTTGTTACCAAAAAGTTAAAAGGGAGCCAAAGGGATTCAAACATGCAAATATTAGATGCAATGACACTACCAGTAGACTTAAATCCGCCTCTGCTGCTGCTTTACTCTTTGGGATAGAGGTCATGTACGTCTTAACCTCCCAGTCTCCACTTCCTGGTGGGATTGGGATGTACCGGGCTTGTTTGATTTGGTTGTTTTGGTTATATTTCTCCATTTTAACACAAAATGTATAACGTGAGCCTGCCTCTAGTTTCAGAATAGTTGTGGTTCCTCTTCAAAAACTTCCGAAGTAAAAAGAACAAAGCTTGTAACACTGGCTTCCGTACATAGCAAGAAAATAGATTTGCCGGAGGTGATTACTTTGCCAGTGCCTTACGAACTCCCTCCACAGCGTTACTCTTCAGAAGGTTATGTGCAATCTTTTCTCAGTCAAACGAAATTTACATATCTAGTTCTGTTTCTTGAGTTATTGCCTCTTCAAACTTGGCCTTTCGCTATATAAAATCGTCGTTGTTGCAAAAGTATAAAAAAAGTAGGACTACAATTCATGAGAAGGAGACAATGAGTCTTTTAGACAAACAATGTCCGGTAGGAGGATGTTTTTGTTTAGCGTTTATATTTAGCACGGACTACATACGTCTTACCCTCCCTAGATTCTACTTTGTGTGGGATTTCGGGTTCGTTTGTTTTCGTTTACAGAATGTGTAAATACATCAAGTATGATGGTTTGGAAATGTAATCAAGTGATGGTTATGTTGATATTGAATTTGTGTGTTTTTTTTTACCATGCAGATGTTCCTTGGTCATGGGATCGACAATATAAGAAGAGAGATGTTCTTGGTCAAGTTTGGCCTTGAAAAATTTCAAGTTGTATATATGTTGTTGATTCTTTTAAAGAAAAAGAACATTGCTTTCTAGGTGTTTTTTTTTTGGAAATCGACTCAAACAGCCATTCCACCCACTGAAATTGGTCTTCTACCCATTTCTCTTATGGGTTTATCCAAATGTCACTACGTCCGCAATTTCCACATCCACAATATTGCAGACCTGAGTAAAAGACAAAATAATCAAATTACACCAGGTTAGCAAGTGGCACTTTTGCAGTTATGGACCTATGTTAATTCTGAATTTTTTTTTTTGTCTTTTAGTCAGGTCTACAGTATTGCAGATGTGGATATTGGGGACGTAATGACATTTGGGTAAACTCGGGAGAGAAATGGCTAAGAGATCAATTTGAATGGATGGAATGACTATTTGAGTCAATTTCCTTCTTTTTTTTTTCTTTTTTTGAACCTGGTCAAACATGCTAGCGAATGGATCTTTTTTAAAAGTGTCGGGGCTTGTTTACTAAATAGAAATCTCGTCTCGAAATTTCATGTTTCCTCCTTGTCTAGACATGGTAACGGGGCGTCTGAACCAGATTCTCCAACGGGTCAGGGCATATCGTTATGTCCCACCAATCATGTGTTGACACATTAGCATTATTTAATAAACATTTATATAAGAAAGAGTTGATGTGTTAGTAGGGGTGTTCGTGGGTTGATCGGGTTGAAGATATTTGAACAATTCAACCTAATGCTTGCGGTTTGGAAAAATCTTAATTTAACCCAAACCAAAGTGCAACCCAATCCAATCCAACTCGTACGGGTTGGTCGGGTTGATACTTTGGTATATTATTAAAATACTTTTATAACCTTGAATATGTTATTTCTCTACTCATAATTTCCTTCTCATCATTAACCATTTGATACAACTTATCCATATTTCTTACGTATATCACATTCAGTTAATTTTCTCAATTTACATATATATGTTCGTAGTTACTGAACATATATACGAATGAGTTATATATAGATGTGAATAGATTGAAAATATATGTATATGAAAAGCATACATGATAGTGTAATTGTCTACTATATATATTAATAGAAATTCAACAATCATATTAAATCTAAGAAAATAAAAGGGTATCGGGTTCATTGGATTGGGTTGAGTTGAGTTCAAATAATAGTAATCCAATATCAACTCAATACCTACAGTTTGACAATTTTACAACTCGATTAGACATCAGGTTGGGTTATTTCGTGTTGGGTTGGATTGATCGGTTTTTTAAGCACCTCTACTTGTTAGCACATGATTGGTGGATAGGAATGGAAGATTATGATTATGATTATGACATCTTATCACCTCTCTTATACCATTTTCAGTTTTTATAAGATATTATTTTTAGTTTTTACTATGTTATTATATTTAATTGATTTTGATATTTTTATAGTAATTAATATTTGTATTTTATAATTTTATTTCTATATTATTATTATTATTAACATGTCAAATTAAAACCAACCTTTTAGAATTTATTTTTAAATTATATACAAAAATAAATTCAAAGGTACAATAGCATTTATTTTTAAATTATTTGGTCTCTGAATCATTAAGAATTGAATCTTGTTTGACAAAAAAAAAAATTGTATCTTAATGATTCTAAAACTTTCTGAATGATTTTGTATCATAGGTCTCTCTTAACCATTTAGCATCCTAATTTTACCGTAAACAATTACCAAATAATTATATTTCATTTTGCAATATATCATGAGAGCCTATTAATCATTCTGTACCAAATCATTCAGCAACTATCAAACAGCTATTAAGTTATAACAATTAGTGGATAAAATTTAAAAAAAAAAAAGTAAAAACATAATCATATAATAAAGGAGTCGTCTAGAGAGAATAAATTTTCAAATTAAATTGGTAAGAGAGAATCTATATTGATTAGTGTTTTACTTATTCTAGATACAACACTAATTATCATTTTTTATATAAATTTTATTTAAAATTGTCAAAATATAAATAAAAGAGCTGTTAAATATAAATATAATTTTCTTAAAATTCTAAGTTTTTTTTTCCACATTTCCAAATATTTTTATGGAAAAACTATTGAAAATAATTCCAATAAACGTTTCATATATAGACTTGGGAGTATGTGAAACCAGTTTATTTTCATGAGAACCATTTTTTTACATTTGAAACTTCATATTAGAACATTGTGAAGGTAATCTTCACAGTGTTTTTTCTATGAAAGTTTTGATTCTTTTACTTTTAAAATGTTTTGCTGTGAAGTTTCAAGTGTAAAGAAAGTAGTCTCATGAAAACAGGTAGGTCTCACATGAACCGAAACCTACATATATTAGAGTAAACTAGTTTTTTTGCCCATGTATTTTTGAAATTATGATTTTCGTTTATATGATTGGCACTTTATCGTCATTTTGTCTTTGAGGCTCATTCCATCAGTAATCTATAGTCAAGTATAAGAGACTATCGAGTTGTTCAGCACAATCCTTTCCATTCTACACTTTGTGAAACCTCTCCAACAATAGCTGCCTTCTTCTTGTATCCAGTCTGCTTCACCCCACACTCTCCATCTCGTCCTTCTTATTCGTCTTGTGCAGTCGATATATGTGTCTTATCCAAGGTTCCAAATGGCGTGCAACATAACGGCAAGATCAAGTTTCAAGTCTCAAAGTCTTAGGTGGCGTTTGTTTTTAAGAGGTGTTGAAGTCTGAAGTCTGATTTCATTTCTGATTTATAAGAGGTGGTTCTGAAGTCTGAAATCTAGATCATTAAGATTGTTTGTTTTTATGTCTAAAGTCTGAAATCTGAATCGGTCAAACTAATGCAAAAATATAAAAGATATATAGTTGTTTTTACAAAGGTATAAAAGATAAATAGCTTTTTTCTAACAAATTTCTTCCAAGCCTCAAAATATGAACGTTTGATAAATGGAGGATTAGGATTCAGAGGTATTACGAGATATGTTTATCACTTAAAATTTCAAAGGACATTTAAAGCTTTTAAGCTATTATTTTAGAAATAAAACAAACGATATTAATACCCAAACGCTTGAACGAATCAGACTTCAGGGGTATTAAGATGTAATTTTGAAAAAACAAACAAACACTTAGGGTGTGTTTACTTGTGGCTTAATAAGCTTAATCAATAAATGAGCTTACTTGCACAACCAAAATGGTGTGTTTACTTGGGGCTTATTCGCACAAAAATGGGCTTATTCGCATAGAATAAAAATAGCCCTTGTCCACATTAAGCCAAAAAAAGACACTCAGGGGTAAACACACATGCTTATCTATTGATTGCGAGCTTCAAATCGATTGCGAGCTTCAAATCGGTAACTACTTCTCCACTATATCTATCGATTTTGCTTTTGAGAAAGGAACCCTAGTTGAAAACAACTGTGAAATCGATTGCACCTGATATTTTTGTTTGCTTTTGGTTTTGCTTCTCTATTATATCTATCGATTTTGCTTCTCATTACGCCTGATTTTTAGAGATTTTGACAGCCCCTGTGATTCATGTCAAGAACCCTAAATAGGAGAAAAGTTATGTGAAAATGAATGTCAACGAAATGAATGTACAAAACCCTAAACGAAATAGGAGAAGTTCTGTGAAAATGAAATCATGTGCCACTCATGTGAAAATGATATATGGAGAAAAGTTATGTATTTGTCAAAGAAATGAATGTCCAGAACCTTAAACGCGTAGTTCATCCTCATAAGTGAATTGGTCATTTCTATTATTCAGACTGTTGTTTTAAATAAAAAAGTAAACAACACACCAGACAGACAAATTTATCCATACATGACTTAATAGAAAATTTGGTAAACAGCCCCTTACTCACCCACGAAAAGGAAGCAACGTTTTTCAAGTTGTGACATAAGTCGACAAATTTGTGTGTCATATATCAAATTATATATATACCTATATGTTTTTTTATATATTATTCAATGAGATAATAATATTAACAAATTTATATTAATATTAGAAAAGGAACAACCCTAAAACAACAAGAAATTATAATTCATAAATATACAAATGATAATAAATTTAAAATCACAGGTGATTCATATCGAACAGATTTCTAAAAATACAGAATCAAAAGTCAAAATTTTCAAAAAAAATTATGTTCATTTCTAACAACTTCTTCATTTCGTAGATTAAAATATGAATTATATTATTAAAATATCAAATAATTTTATAAAATATTATTTCCTGCATTCTCATTGTCAGGAATAATAAAAAATAATTTTTTTTATCAGTAATATTTTTGAAAATTTATCTAAATTAAAAAAAATATTTTCTCTCTCATTTTCTTCATTTTAACTTTTTTCGATAACCAAAATCTCTATTTTAAAAAAAATTATTAAAAGATGTTTATATAAAGCACAAATAAAAAAAATAAATTAAAGGAGAAATAAAAATCTTCTTGTAGCTATAGAGGTTCAAATACTATGATTCTGAACTACTCGTAAAACAGGTGATCATCTTATAATTAGTCAGCTCGTATGACAGATTGAATATTCAATTTAATAAAAAAAATAATAATAAATAAATATAATTTTATCCATCAAATAAAATATTCACCTCCCGAAAAAAAACAAAAGAGTAGAAAAGTCCGACAAATTCTAGATGGACAACTTTGACGTGCGGCAACAGCGTAACACGTGTCACATTCTAATTGGTTATCTTCCAGTATAAATCAACCCCCAAATCCATCCCTTTTCCTCACATCAATACCTAATTCATTTCTCAAGAGTTATTCGAATTTTTCAAGGTTCGTTTTCTTTCTGATCTCCTTGTTCTTGATTTCTCTTTTGTTCGTTTATTTGATTGTGAGAATCTGTTTTTGCTGATTGAAATTGATATACGGCTTCAATTTGTTACGAGATTCCGGTTTCTTAGATCGGTGGTGTTTTGAATCAAATGGATCTGTTAGATCTGTATGGTTCTTTAGGGAATCTGCATGTTTACAAGATTTTTGTTTATGTAGATCGGTGGTTATTAGAATCAAACGGATCTGTTAGATCTACAAGACTCTTATGATTTTTGTAATCGGTCTTTCGGTTAAAATCGTCAATTTTTGATTGATCTTCGAATGGGGTTTTTAGATTACTTTGCTGGATTTAAATCTGTTTTATCTCTTTGTTTGTCACGAGTTATTGGTGTTCTTTAGACGATCGAATCACTTGTTTTCCGATTATAATTGTTTACTTCTGAATTTTTTCATCTAATCTGCCCCTTGAAACAAACATTTCATTCATTTGTTCGCTAATTCTCGATCAGAAATTTAGATTTCTGTTCTAATTTCTTTTTTGGTTTAAATTCATGAATTCGTTTAGGAGATCCTTTTTTGTTTTCTTCTCTGGAGGTTTCTTATGATGTTATTGTTTGTCGTCATGCAGATGCAAATCTTTGTTAAGACCCTCACCGGAAAGACAATCACTCTCGAAGTAGAGAGTTCCGACACAATTGACAACGTCAAGGCCAAGATCCAAGATAAGGAAGGCATTCCCCCAGACCAGCAAAGGCTCATCTTTGCTGGAAAGCAGCTTGAAGATGGCCGGACCTTGGCCGATTACAATATCCAGAAAGAATCCACTCTTCACCTTGTTCTCAGACTAAGGGGAGGGATGCAGATTTTCGTCAAGACCCTCACCGGAAAAACCATCACTTTGGAGGTCGAGAGTTCCGACACCATAGACAATGTCAAAGCTAAAATTCAAGACAAGGAAGGCATCCCCCCAGACCAGCAGAGACTCATCTTCGCCGGGAAACAACTTGAGGACGGCCGAACACTTGCTGACTACAACATCCAGAAAGAATCTACCCTCCATTTGGTCCTCCGTCTCCGTGGTGGTATGCAGATTTTTGTGAAGACACTGACTGGAAAGACCATCACTTTGGAAGTGGAGAGCTCGGACACCATTGATAACGTGAAAGCTAAGATCCAAGATAAGGAAGGCATCCCACCAGACCAACAGAGGCTGATCTTTGCCGGAAAACAGCTGGAAGATGGTCGCACACTGGCGGATTACAACATCCAGAAGGAGTCCACACTCCACCTTGTGCTTCGATTGAGGGGAGGAATGCAGATATTCGTGAAGACACTGACCGGAAAGACGATCACTTTGGAAGTGGAGAGCTCAGACACCATTGATAACGTGAAAGCTAAGATCCAAGATAAGGAAGGCATCCCACCAGACCAACAGAGGTTGATCTTTGCCGGAAAGCAATTGGAAGATGGGAGGACACTTGCTGATTACAACATTCAGAAAGAGTCGACTCTTCATCTTGTTCTTCGTCTTCGTGGTGGGTTTTAAGAATCTTGTTATGTTGGTGGTTGATGGATGTGTTTGATTTGATGATGATTGATGTGTTATGAGGATATTATGATGATGGTAATGATAAATAAAAATGGTTGTTTACGATAATTGTTGTATTGGTTTTACCATTTCTTGTTTGAATGGTGTTTTTAAACACATTTTTAGAGTCGTTGAATTAATATTTGTTTGAAGAGAAACCGCTCCAAATACCCATTTCTCTCTGCAAAATTTGAGATCAATTTTCAAGAGAAAAATGATTATTTGGATCAATTTCCCCTTGTCGAATCCTTTTAAAACACCATTTACCGCACTCTTTTGGGTTTCTATGCCCGAAAAACCCGACCAAGATCCGAAAGATGATTCCTTGCATTTCTAATATATATTTTTCTTTTTGTTAACTGTGTGTATGTATGGATTAACAAACAGTTTGCATACGACTCGACCAATTGTGTCCTTGTAAGGGTCGAAAAGGTCTTAAACATGGTGGAGGGTTAATAATTTTTTACCATCATTAAGAGATACTCGTCAATGTCGATGAATATGAATGAGTTCGTTAGATTGATGTCATCTAATCTAATTAAATCTATACTACCTTATAAACTAGATTTATTAAAAGTCTTAAAAACAATTCTTAAAGCATTAAATACTATACATTTATGCACAAAGTCTTAAAAATAACTCAGAGTGCATTAAGTATTACTACTTTATGCATTCAGTTTTAAAATCTCTTAATCTACAATTGAAATAACATATAGTACAAGTTACCAATACACATTATTGTCTTTTGTTTTCATGTTTTCAAGATACTTTTGACATATTTCATTCATGTTTTCACCCTCTCATACCTCTATGTCTTCTTCCTATCCTCCAATGTGAGATTCAAACTGATACTCACCATAACTTATTAAGAGTTATCTCATTCACCTCCCATTCAATTGCTCTAGAACTCTCGGTCTCGATCTTTTGATTATTTGCTCTTGGTGTAAATGGAATATATTTGTGGAGTCATTTTAATACGTTAGATTTTAAATATATTGGATTTTACACTGTCATACAAATTTTTTCATCGATATACTGTAATTTGAACCATAACTTTTATTTATTCAAATTGTATTAATATGTAAAGACCAAGTGTAACTTATATCATAGTTAAATCTTCTTTAATAAAACCAGTAAAACTTCAAAATTGTTAAAATTTATGGCTCCAGTTACATCGCACGGATACACAACTAGTAATAGAAAATAAAAATATGATGTGATCAAATTATAAACACACTTCATAAATCATAAACCCATGATTGGTTTGAGTTTAATTTCTCTAGTATGATTTGAGTTTAAACAATGTTTTTTTAGTTTTACGTAATCCAAGTATTATTCTAATTATATAAAAACAACTGGTAAAGTAGAAGTTCTCTTTTCGAGAAAAATATATACAAATTGTTCGAAAGTAAGACAATAAGAGAAAAGTGCAGCAAACAAAAGCCTTTTCCAGGTTCAAATTCAAGGAGGAATAAAAATCCTCTTGTGGCCACGGAGGTTCAAATATGGTGACTCTGGGTTATCTGCAAAGCAAGTGGTCGTCCTGGGATTAGTTGACTCGCGTAGCCGGTTGGATATCCAGATTAATAAAAAAAAACCTTTTCCAAAGATAGAAAGAAATTATGAACTTCTAGAACTTGTTCATTCGGATATTTGAGAACTTAATGGCACTTTAACTAGAAGTGGATGTAGATATTCTATAACATTCATTGATGATCATTTTAGGTTCACTTATGTTTATTTAATGAAACTAAGGAATCGTTTACCAAACATTTACCCGGTCAGTGCTTACCGGTAAAATATAACATTGTCACTTACTTACCGGGTCCACCAATACGGCATCGTATGCAACAATTTACCCGGTAAGTGTTAACCATGGTAAGAGTTGTCGTCCTCACTTACTGGGTATGACTCTCGGTCCTTGCCTTCGCCTTTACAAGGTAAGATATTTGATCTTCGTCATATTTATCCGGCAAGATAATGTGACTTGGTAAGCGCTTACTTGAGTAAGCGTTTGATAAACAGCTCCTAAGCATTAAACAATTGATATGTTTCAATATAAAACCATGACATAATACATCAGGTTAGTGCACCTTGTAGAACCAAACAAAATGGAGTGACGAAAGGAAAAAAATGGAGTCTTACTTTTTTTTTTGAAGTATATAATATTTATATATGGCAAATATAACAAATAAACTCACACACCATCCTCACCTATGGTAAGGTTTGAACCCCTGACCTCCTAAAAGACCAAGATTGTTAATTACCGTTTGCCAATAATTTATGGGCTAAGGCTTTGTTGACAACATGTTATGTCAGATTTGCCTCCTGCTTCAAAAATAGTTGGGTGTAAACTTAGTAAGAAACAGATTTGTATAACCACCATGAAATCTGACCATTCCTGACCGTTTTTCAAGCGTTTCCCGATTTTTCCTACCATTTCTCAATCGTTTTTATGGCCGTTCTCCGACCGTTTCCCCAATCATTTTCTTTTTTAATTAGAATGATTAAGTTTTTGAACTATTGTTTTGAATGAAAAACCATTAAATTTTTTCATTTCAAATAATTAAATTTCTGAACATTTTTTTTGTAATAAATAAACCATCGAACTGTTAGAAATTGGTAACCTACATCATTTTAACAAAAAAAAAAAAAAAATTACTTGTAACCGACTAGAAATGTCTTAAAGTAATAAAAACAAACTAGATCAGTTTCATTGTTTCCAAATCCTGCACCCTTCAAACCCCTCACTCACTTCCCCTTGCCGCTAATTGTCGTCCTATCATTGTCCATTCTTCATATAGCCTATCACACTATAAGCATCTATTATCGATCTCACTATTTTTGATCTGTTTTTAGGGGATTACAATTAGTTTTACTTTAAAACCTTTTTAGTCGGATTACATGCATTTTTTAATTAAAATGATGTAAGTAACCAATTTTTAAAAGTTCAATGATTGATTTTATTGAAAAAAACTTGATCATTCAAAATAAGATAGCGTAATAAATTTTTAATTAAAAATTTAAAAACTTGATTATTTAATGTTTATATATGATTTCTTTTGGACCCATAAATATGTCACATTTTCTTTAGAGGACGAATGGATAACAACCCGAGAGGTGAATTTACAATAATACCCTTGGCGTGTGAAACGGGTAACAGCTGTTGCCTGTTGGTGGGGGGATCCCCTCACCTGAAAGACTCGTTTTCTAGTCTCAAAGCTCTTCTCTCACACCCTTATCCATCTCTCCAACAAGCTCTTGATTTTAATATAATTTCCAATCAACAGGTAACGTTTCTTTTTCATTTGATTCGATTTGGTTCGATTCGATCCGATCTGCGTATTGTTTGTTTCTGGATTTTTGTTACGATTTGATGATGATATTGGTTACTGATTACGTATATGTTTAGATCTAATGGTGTAATCTGATTAATTCTTTTGATGCTACTCATGCTATGGCCGTTTATTGGACAAAATTAAATTGATCAGTTAGGGTGATTCTTTCGTTTATGTGTTTTTGCTGTGATTATGGATATCTTTTTTACAGTTTTGTACTAGTGTAACAAAAAGCTGGTTCTTGTTCATGGAGTTTAACCTAGTGACCTTGACTTTAGGATTAATTTTTAGTTTTTTAAAGTTAGATTGATATTTAGAATTCCAATCTGCAGTATTTTCTCAATAGTATTAGAAAGAACTGTTATTGATGAAGGGGTTGTTTCTTTGGAGTTGTTCACCGGAGTTACCTGACTCAATCATCCTGTTGTGGGCTTAAGTTTACCTTTGGTTTCTTCCCTTTCTGTGGGTGATCTTTAATTTGAAGTGGTGGGTGTTACTTTTTGGATGTCGTTGGGGAAGAGAAAATTGGGGGGGGGGGGGGGTATGATCAGGTCTTTCAAGATGATTGGGTGGTATAGATTTTAAGTGTGGACTGGGATTGACAAGTAATACTGAATTAATAGGTATACCCATTCGCTTAATACTAGAACAGAGAATTGAATCATGGCATCTGAACATGTTTCCCATATCTTCTCGAGAAATAAGTGAGATATTTCTTTTCAAAATCATGCTAGATTTCTTATGTGGCAATTCGGCCAAGATCTCTTCTTTAGTTGGGGGAAGAATCCGATTGTTGCAAAAGAAAAGTAGTTTAGTAAGTTGATTGTGGTGAATGATTGAAAAAACATGTAGTTGAATCACCTAAGCCCTCCAACTTATGAAAACTGTAACAATGTTCAATTTGGTACTGCCCCTAGAAATCTCAAGATTTCTATCTTTGACTAGTTTCTAAGTTAAAATTGTGGTCCTCTTCCCATGTTTTAGGATATCACATGGAAATAGCAAAATCTCTTTTCTTGACAAAATTGAAAGTTAGATTACCCATTTGCCAATCATCATCCTTACTACTTGTTGATGCTATTGATTTGTTTTCTTTTATTTTTTGCATTGATCTGGTCAAACATTGCCATTTTCATGGGGAGTAACTATTTTCTCATTGGAGTCGTTATTGATGGCGATTCTAGACGTTTGACTAGTAGTCCTCACCCTTTTTTTGTAAAGTTTAGCTCCAACATCATTCCACCAGGTTGTTACTTAAATGTATCAATGAGAAAACTTTGAGTTAGGTTTGACTAATAGATATGCCTGTTTTGCAAACGCTTTATCTTTAACTGTGTAAGAACCTCTAATCATGTGTTATATCAAGTGAAAAAAGATGATTAATTGTCAATATACAAGATTTCAACCGCTACCAAATGTTTAATGCACGACTTGAGTGATTATTGGTAAAAGAAATTGGAAATCGTATCCAGGATCTGTAGGCCATTAGTAGAGGATAGTTTGAACCTCTGTTATAGACTTATATTTGTGTATTTTGTTAAAGAACTTATGATGTGTTTTTTACTTGTAGTGTGTTGTATATTTTTCTATACTATTTACTTAAAGTAACTAGCAGCTGATTTATAGCTTCCATTTCAGTTTGCATTTTGGTGAAGAACAAAGAAGAATATTTTCTTGCTTGTTCTTGCCTCCAATTCTAGTACTCAAATTTCATGTCTGAGATTGACCTCCAGATTCCAACTGCCTTCGGTATGTTTGTCCTTGCTCTTTCTAATCTTAAATCTTGCAGCAGTTCTCTCGTCTCTTGTTCATGATACACTACACTTGGGATTTTTTTTAATTATCTTTCATGCTTGATCTTCGCTTTAAAATTATTCAGGACTAAAAAAATGAAGTAAACTGAAATTTGCATTGTTTGGGTAATCAAATAAATAGTCACAGACTGAGAGAATATAAAGATTAATGTGGTTCGCCCAATAAGGCTATGTCCATGGATTGTGGCAAATGAGTTTTCACTATATGGAGAAAACAAATATGGAGGAAAGTAGACGAAAGAAAAAAAAAACTGAGATCCTGTAAGATAAAGCGGGTTGAGTGTTTATGGGCTCCAATAAAAATGCAATTGCTGAAAATTCTTCAACTCCAAAAACTGATGTCCTATAAGATAAAAGCAGGTTGATTTTAATCATTGTTGCTGAAAATTTGTCGACTGCTGTATACCTTTTACATTACGTTAAAATAAACCTAAAATAACACAAGAACTGATGTGGTGAAATGTACCGTGAACATGAGAAATTTCTCATCCTAAAAAACAAAACGTCTCACAAAAATTGATTTGACATGCTTTGTTCCATTTTGCATTCGATATTACAATTTTCGTCTGTGAGCATGAACTTTAACTGGGATAGGTACTTTAAATGTTGAGCGATCAGTTTTAGTTTTAAACATCTATTTCTGTGAAATGAATTAAATAGTTTTGGTATCAACGGAAGATAAAAGGGAACACGGTCAACGTGAGGGCCTGAAAGAATCTTTTTTTCTTCTGAAATTTTCAGGGTTCAAAAAAATGTTGTGATTAATACAGGTGTTTGGTTGAAAATTGTTGAATGCTTTAAACTAAAGGTTCATTTGGAAAAGATTAAAAAAACATGTTATACAAGACATGTTAAACTTAAACTGCAACATTTTTTTATGGGTTCACTTTGGAAAAAAGCAGTAATTGGCAGTTAACAGTCATCGTAGATTCATTTGTCATATATTTGTCCCGAATCAAGAGTTTTCCCTAACGTTTCTATATTGGTATTTTGACAGATCCATTCGCTGAGGCAAATGCTGAGGACTCGAGTGCTGGGTCAAAAGAATATGTTCATATACGTATACAGCAGCGAAATGGTAGGAAAAGCCTGACCACTGTTCAAGGGTTGAAGAAAGACTTCAGCTACAATAAAATACTCAAGGACCTTAAAAAGGAGTTTTGCTGCAATGGTACTGTTGTTCAAGATCCAGAGCTTGGCCAGGTAGTAACTATTTCTAATACCCTATCTATTATAAAGTTTATAATCTAGAGATGCAAGGCAATAGATGAGGCAATATCATGCAATCACAATTTATGGGCTAATTACCCATTTCTTGATTTGGTAGCCCGGTTTGATGTTTTGTGCATTTGGACATGATGGATAAGAAGGCCAGCGAATAAACCAAACCAAACAAATGAGAAGCTAGATATGAGTAACTGAGTAAGCAACACTTAGTCTTAGGGCCCTGGTAACCTACTGACTCACTAAACCCTCTACCTCTCCAGCTTCCTTCCTCCCGTCTTGGTCCTCATCCCTAGTCTGCTATACTGGTCTTGCGTCTGCCATTGCTTGGAAATGCTTGATGCACGGCCATGGCTAATCTCAGCATCATAATGGTTTTATCATCAATTTTGAAATTTGTCAGGTTGGTTAGCAATCATTGGCCTTTATTCAGGTAAACTACTTAAAGTAGGCTGGTAAACCAAACCAAATGAGCGCAGCATATGAGGTGGGTGGGTTATGGGGTGGGACGTACACATACCTGACCACTATCCCAAAGAGTGGAGCTGTTATTTGCTCTTTTTTTTCCTTCTTAAAATGTCCCATGAAAATTACAAAAAGTCATTTATCGTCATGTTTTTAAACTAATAGTTACATACATTTTCGTTCTCACCATTACAAATTACCATGATACTTCCTCGGTCCAAAAATAGGTGTTTACATTTTTATTTTAGTTCGTCCGGAATTAAACTTTCAAAAGCAGTTGCCTACTTAAGGGTAAAATTGTCACTTGCTTAATTAAAAAGGGTAGTAATTACCTACTTCTAAAATTGTGTTTTTTTTAATTGTGGACATTTATTTTTGGACAGAGGGAGTACCTATTTTTGGATCCTCAAGATTATCTTATTTTGCGTTTTGAAACGTATTTGAAATTGATTCTTGATGAATGAGAAACCGCAGATGCAGATATGTTGTCCTAATGAATTGTTCTTGTGACGCAGGTCATCCAACTTCAAGGCGATCAGAGGAAAAACGTGTCGACCTTCCTTGTTCAAGTAATGATTCTTTTCTTTTTGAACCATATATAATATTTACATACGGTAAATGAACTCACATATCATTCTCACCTTTTGGTGAGGTTTGAACCGCAATAGGCCAAAGGCCTTTAGTATGATTCTTCCTATTCTTTATGCTGTACCAATGTCCGCGTTTGGGTTGTGCTTCTTCTTACTTGTCGGGGTTAATCTCTTTCTAAAACCAGGCTGGCATCGTGAAGAAAGATCGCATCAAGATTCATGGTTTTTGAATGGTGGTGGTGATTTGATCACGTTATCCTTGCAACTCGTATGTTTCGGTGATACTTTACTCTCTGTTTCTGGTTTATCTGTTTGTTTCTCCTCCTCATATTCGCGTTTGCTGGTCTTGTTGTTTGTTATATGCTTGTTTTGCGGAGTTATAAACCCTTTATGATCTTGCTTTCATGGTGGTTAATTGTAATTTATCAGTGTTCTTCAAGACTAATCTTATTATTTTCGAAGTATCTTTTCTTACCGACTGCTTGGAACTCGGACAAGTACATTGTTTCTAGAGGTTATCATTTGCAGGCCGGGCTTAACTTGTTTTTTTGTCCAACGGGCCGAATACTGTAAACTTAAGCCCTTTTTGGCTGGCTTGACAACTTGCCATTCCCGCTCTGTAAACGGGTCGGGCTTGCCCACAGAGGCACATACTAACGGGCCTAAAAAGTGTAACTCTTATAAATTTATAGACTTGATGACTAGCAATTAATTAACAAATGTGGAACCAAAAAGTAAAGGATAAACACCATTGCAATTAAAATTTTAAGCAACTAAAGTAACACATGAATTTCAATAAGTGGAAAAAGGAATGAAAACAAAAGGCAGACTTCATAAAATCAATAATGCATTTATATTTTTTATGTAAAATATTAATATTCACATTTCCAGGCTCCATATTTAATGGTAAAAAAATATTAATTATAAAATATAAGCGGGTTGGATGGGCTTGTTCATATTTATTTTTACATTGCCCATGTCCGTCCGTTAATTTTAATGAATAAAGCCGGGCCCGTCCATTTTCTCGATAATGGTTGTCCAGGTCTTAATTCTAGCGGGCTAGATGGGCAGGGTCTAACGGGTCGTTTCGCCCATGAACAACTCTAATTGTTTCCCTTAGGGGACCTGGAATTCTTATGTATTCGAGTAACACAAGTCTAAAAAACCAAATCAAACATGCTTATAACGTAGCAGTCAATGTCACGTTTCGATTTAGGAAGATGCTGGTCAATGACCCAACAAAAATAAATGTTATTTTCCTTCCTATTCCTAGAACCATTTTCTTTCCCTTCTAAAAAGTTTAGAAAACATCTGGTTTTCTTTTTCTCCCCTACAAAGAGGTTTGGAGTTCGGACTTCAAGCACCATCTGCCTGTCACTGAAACACGCAATTTACCTCCATGATGGTGGTGAGACCAGTATGGTGAATCTACTTGATAAGTCGGTGTCATTCCCTTTATAGAAAGATGATTTGATCTGATCGGTTTTTACTATACGGTTACGACAAAATTATATAAATATGAATAAATCAAACCAAATATTACATTACGAACTCCAAAAATGGGATCATCTTAGTCCCATGGACTCAATGAGCATTCTTCAGGCAATTTAGGAAACCTCTTGGTATCCTTGCAATAATCATATATCACCAAGTTTCTCTCAACCCAAGCAAAATCCAATTTCTGGTCTTTCGTAAGATGCCACGCGTCGTACTGGTCCCACCAATGTTCGGTCGTGGTTGAAACGCAGTCGGGATACGGGTCTTTCCACTGACACGCGTCGACTGTAAAATCTTTATACGAAGAAACAAACGGCGCCTTTTTCCAATCGGTCTTCTCAAGACCACCTCGTGTGGCCCAGTCGTCTGCATTCCATATGCTCGAGAACAAGTACATCGGTTTTTGATTCGGGAAGAAGTCGTTTTCGTAGTCGGCGTTCTTGAACACTCTCACGGGAACTCTATCGACAAAGAATCTGTTTCCATTTGAATCACAAATGATTAGTCATTGTTTTGAAGTGAGGGACATATTGTGAGATATGTGGAACCTCATCAGATTACTTTCCAAAAGAATCCCTGGAAAGGGAATGACAGTTCCAACATATATCAAAAAGAAAGTAAAGTCTAACTGATATGGTATTCCAACGTATATAATGGGAAGGATGAGTTACATGATTTGATGGGAATTCCATAAGATGGAATATGTGTGGTAATCAAGAGTGGGATCGAACCAGAGCTGGTGTCTCATCTCTCTGTTTCCGGTCCCATTCTTGTAGATATTGGTCTGGATGAGATACGGTTCGCCACTTCTGTTCCCCAAGAACTCGAAGTCGAGCTCATCTCTTGTCGGTCCTGCCCCATCCTCCGTACACATCTGTAAACATATAAAACCAAACCAAATGAACATAGTATATCTCACTCGATACTGGAGTGTGAGAACTCGATGTACACAGACTTTTCCTCTACTACAAGGGGTACAGTATAGAGGTTGTTTTCATAAGGACCCCTTGTAAAACAATAGATGAATAATCATAGATATCGACTTTAAAAAGTCAACGATATTTAACGAAACCAAATAAACACAATATATCTTACTCGAAAAACAAACAGTTCGTCTGCTACAAAGGGTATAGTACAAAACGACAAATATTGTTTTCGTGACGACACCATTGCAAAAGGAAACCAAATAAACACAATATAAAAGTTGTTTTCGTGAAGACCTCGTTGCAAACAAAAAAAAGTGATAATTGTAGATGTTAGACTTAAGTAGTCGACGATTCAAAAGAAAAAAAACGTACGTAATAAGCAGTGACGACTCCGGCGGAATCGCCTCCGACCAACTTCAACTTCATACTGAACCACCCGAATCGGTATTTCTGCTTTGTTTTAAACCCACAACCTGTTTATAACAACCCATCAAACCAATTGCTTCGACTTAAAGAAATCGACATGAATCGTCTGCATTGCAGATCAAAACACGATTTAAGAAACAACCGTAAAATCAAACATTTACGAGGATCAGGGATTTTAAAGAGAGAAGTTTTGAATTATCAACAACTCTCGGTGTTGATAAGAAGAGATCTGAACACTTTTAATCTCATGCCCTCCCATGAATTACGTTTTAGAAGGAAATTAATCCAGCACACCTTGGTGCACCTCATTAGTATTGACATTTAATTAGGATTAATCTAAGGATGAAGATCTTTTCTTACACTTCTCGTAATAACTTTTAGCAATTTTATTCGAACACTTAAAATGGGTATATATGTAATTTTGACATTGGAAGATATTGAAGAATGAGATTCTCATAGATGTTGACACAATTACCATACCATCCTTTTACTTTATACAGAAAAAGGACAAGCATAATGGATAAATACGTAATTTTGTTAATTTATGAAATTTACTAAATTGACCTTCAAATTCCAACGCCATAAAAGTAAAGGATGATTACCTGTATCGTTGTCCAGGGAAAGATCCCAGATCTGACCATCTTCAGAGGTTTTGAAATGATTCTCGGACCACATGATGCTGAAGTTATCATCAAATGAAGATTTTGGTGCAGCAGAACAAGTGGTTGTAGATATTGCTATATACACAAGGAAGCACCAGATCATACCCATTCCCATTCCCATTCCCATTCCCATTCCCATTGAAGAACTTGATGCTTTCTTCTCCATTCTATTGATTTTGGTGGATTAATCCTACTCACAACTTCTCTCACACCTTTATATACATACATATACTATATATATATATATATATATATCTATATATATATATTTATATAATTAAAGAATAAAAAAAATAAAAAATAAAAAATAAAAAGAAAGTGGGCAGAGGATCCAGGCTGCCACTCAGTATAAGTCATAAGGTCACCATGTTACATCAAAGAACGTGACATTGTTGGTTTTTTTTTTTGTTTTTTTCTCAAACAATTATGTCAAAATTTTTTATTAACTTGGATATGTAACCCGTTATGTAAGCCGACTAATCTTAAGGCAACCATCTACTTTATATATAACCCGAAGTCACCGTATTTGAACCTCCGTGGCCACAAGACGATTTTTTCATTCCTCCTTGGATATGAACCTGAGACCTCCTGGTATTTTTGACCTTTGGAGCCAAGCTTAAACCAATCAGGCACTACCCTTGTGGTTAATTATGTCAATTTTAATACAGAGGAAAACAACCCGACAATTTGACTGTAAAAAAGTATTAAATTGTTTTTTTTTTTAAATTAGTATGGATATGTTGATTGGTTGTTCGTTTTTGTATAGAAAAGACTCATGTTCGAGTTTGGTTTATATATATATTTATAAAAACGAAACAGGTTTTGAAAAGAAGGGTTGGGTTCTGGTGAGAATGAGAGATAATGTGAGAAGCGTAAGAAGCGATCTCCATCCGTGGCTGTACATGAGGATGAGATGTACCGAGAAGCACCGGATCAATTCTCGTATCAAACGCGATTCTTGAGTGGATTTGAGATTAAATGTGTTCAACGAGTCTAGATACCTTCTTACCCTTCTCGTCTTAACTCTATCTCTCTCACACGATCATTCGCCTTAAAAAGAATACCAAAATTTAAGTTAACAGCAACAAATTTGACAACCATGAGACTCAAACTTGAGCCTTTTGTACAAAGACAGAAATATTTACCATCTTGGTCATTAAAGTTTTATACTAAAGTTTTTAAGTTTCAAAATACAGTGGCACCCTTCAGGAACATTATTTTCCCCCTTAGGACAGAACCATGAAAACATTAGTTTGTGCCACCGTCTCATTCCATGTGGGTCTGCCCTCAATAAATTACACATTTTGTTTCTGTTAGCGGGTGTTTTTAATAGATCTCGTTTTAATGAGCTGGATCTTTATCGGGATGGGGTTATATCTTTAACGAGTTAAAAAGTCCTTATAATTTGTGATTCGTTGTTATTTTTATTTTTATTTTTATTCTTATGATTTATAATTTAGAATTTACAGTTTTGGTCCTTACGGTTTACAAGTCTGTACTGTTTCAGTCCCTTATACTTAAAAGATTGGGATTAGTCCAGGGATGAAAATAGTAATAAATTACAAACTATAAGAGTCAAAATTGTAATTTCTAAACCATAAGAACAAAAATCAAAACTATTAACAAACCACAAGGACTAAAACTGTAATTTACTCATTAAATTGAGTTAAATATTAAAAAAGGCAAAATTGTTTTACCCAAAATGAAACATGTAGGCATGTTGGCAAAATTCCTCTTCTAATCACATGCGCAGGTCACGTGCTCAACCTTCTGTAGTGTCGGTGTAATAATTTCATATTGCTCCCCCGACATGCCAGTTGGATATATATACATAAATAAATAATTCAAAAAGGAAATTAAATAATAATATAATTTACAATTAAACAAATTACAAAATTACATAAATATTATTAACACTAAATAATAATAATAAAATAATAATATAAATTACTCGTAATTTCAATTCAACTAAATATGATCAACCAAGTTAAAGCAGAGTTGATGATAAACTTCATTTGAACGCATCTCAGAATTTCATTGAAAATATTCTTAGAATTCACAGATAAAATCTTGAAATATATGTGTTGGATTATCTATCTCTTCATCGATCCAATGGATCGACATTGTCATCTTTTATCAGAGGCGGAACACAAATGGACTGGATCAACAATAGTGGAGGGGCTCAAAAGAATTTTATACTTAAAACCTTAATGGACTGGAGATCCTTACTCTATCTAAAAAAAAGCCCAGGAGCCAAGGCCCTTATGGCTAGGGATGCTCAAAAACCCGATGAACCCGACCAACCCAACCCGAATTGAAAAAAAAAACCCAACCCGAGGTAGCCCGATGCATGATCGATAAAAAAATTAGCCAACTCGACCTCATTGGGTTGGAATCGGGTCAGGCCCAAAAAAACCCGACCAACCCGACAACCCGATGAACCCGACCTTAACTTTAGCTTTGAATTGTAGATGACAATCATGACATGACCAACCTCAACGTCAAGAAAGCGAAAGCATCGGGGTTGGAAAACATCTAAAACTATTGTTGTTGATTGATGTATTATCATTTGGTTTAAACATTTTTATTGTAATATCTAAATATTTGATGAACTTGCATATTATCTTGAATGGTCGGTCGTATTTCAAAGGAAAGTTTTCTTTATTTTTATGTGATTTTACATTGTTTAAACACAACCCGATCAATCCGAACGGGTTGGGTTGGGTTGAACTTTTGTTTGAGTTGGGTTCGGTTGAAAATTTTCAAACCCTCAACATTGAGTTGGGTTGTTAAAACGGCTCCAAACCGATCAACCCGGGCGGTGAGCACCCCTACTTATGGCTATTCGCCCCTGCCTTTCATCTTCAATTATCATATTATCCATGTATGTATAATATCCTTTTAAAATAGAAAAGATATTTACAATTATTAATTTATGATTTACAAATTAATTAATTATACATACAAGTATATGAAAAATAATCTAAACATAATAATGTACCGAGAKAATTCAAATTTAAACTTATTAATATAAAAACTTGTACAAAAAATTTCAAGAAACAAAAAATCAAAATTAAAAAAATTATTTTATAATAATTAATTTACATTTTTTTATCAATTTTAACTTGTATGTTTTATAGATTTATTAAAAAAAATAGTTAAAAAATAGAAAAAGTAATAACAAAAAAGAAATGTATATAAGAACCCAAGTCTTGTTCAAACATCTGGGTTCTAATAAGAACTTGTGACTGGACAAAAACTTTTATCCCACAGTGGAGGTTCTTGTAAAAACCCAAGAAGAACAATAACATAAATCTTCATTGTGGATGTTATACAACCAAAATATCACATTAAATGAATCCTTTTTTTTCCCATATAAATCTCATTTATGTATTTCATCCGTCTCCATAATTGTCTATATTACTATTTTAATTTATCTTAAAATAAATGTAGATAATTAAAGGTAAAATAAATATACATATAAAGATAATTAAAGGTAAAATAAATATAGCAGAAAGGAGATGAAGTCAGATAATAATGTCAATTTATCCAAATACTCATAATTGTTTTTATCATAACTGTTATTTTCATACGATTCTAACCTGAAAAGATGCTTAAAAAATGTTATCTTTTTGTTTTTTATTACTTGTTTTTGGCCCACATGTTCATAAAGGACATACACCAATCATGTAAAGTTACTATTTTGTCCCTAGTTTCGTAAAGCAATGTAATGTTTTGATTTTTTTTTTAAAATCTTGCTATTTTATTAATATTTAATGATCGTTATTGTTTTGTTAAATAAAAAGTTTTTTTTTTTTTTTTTTTATGATCGAGAGAGGGACCACTTCGACTACTCTCTGTGTCGATCTTCATCTGCATTTTCATATGACTTAGGTTTTTGTTTGATTTGATTTAGGTTTTTGTGGTATTGATTTTAGGGTTTGTCTCATAATGTTTTTGAATGATGTGACAAGAGTTTTTATGTCTTAGATTGTTTGTGTTAATATATAGTTCAGATTTTTGAGTTGGTATTTTGTGTTTGATTTAGAATTTTAAATACCTCTCATTTGGGTTTGGATTTGTGATGGTGGTCAATAGTTTTGGGTGGTAATCAGTGGTGGTTAATAGTTTTGGATGGTAATCAGTGGTAGTCAATGGTGGTGGGTGGTTATTTCAAGATTTTCTTTGTAGAAGAATATATGTGTTTTTGCCGGGAAGAAATAGGCACCTTAAGAAGGAAATGGTGCAAAAAGAGAAACAATACAGAAGGGAAAGAGTTGTCGAGACCTTTTTGAGTTTCGGGATTTCATCACCCATTTATTCCACCAGAAACTAAAGCATGATAGCTTTCGTCTCATCGGATACCTTAGCTTTGCCCTTCAAACCCTATCGACATATAAAAGATTCACCAATGCACTCTAATAACAAAGAACAAACATAATTAAGATCATACATAACCAGTTACATGAGCAATGTAGTTGGAATTTGATACTAGAAAAGAAGACGCATTGCGTAGCCAAAATCAAGAGATAGAGTGAGCATAGAGATAATACCGTGATCGAAAATTATCCAACATATGAAGTAGCAATGGGGCATTCCACTGTGGAAGAAGGGTTTTTGGACGTGGGTGTAGGTTTGATTCTGGCAGGATTAGAGAGATAATTTAAGGGGCGTGGTAGAGACTAATAGATTACAAGTAACGTTTTTAAGCGTGTACACAAATATTTTTAAACCAGAATTGAATCTTGAAATAAAGGAATATACACGACGTGTGACAGTTGGATGCTAAACAGCTTTACAATTTGTACATTTAACATAATAAATTGTATTTATTAAAATTAAAAAGTAACCCTTATTCATGCATGTTATATGTATATATATATATATATTTTTATATGTATATATTTATTTATTTTAGCAATAAAAGAATGAAGCAGTTTAATTGGACATCATAAGACAGTTTGGCCGAGTGGTCTAAGGCGCCAGATTTAGGCTCTGGTCCGAAAGGGCGTGGGTTCAAATCCCACAGCTGTCAAAACCTTTTTTTCTTATTTCTTCTTTTTAACAAGTAATTGAATGATTACGTGGCGGTGTTTGATTGGCTGAATCAAGAAACCCTAAATATACCCCCATAACCATGCAACTCATCGACCATCGTCTTCTTCATCTTCACAACAAAAACCCTACGAAACCTCTCATCAGATCCAAAAATGGCGATTTCTCCAAAATCATCTCTCATTCTACTTTTGATTTTAACCATTTTGACCTCTACAGCTTCGTCCTTCACCGCCGGTATAGTTTCCGACCTCTACTCTCTCCAATCCCACTTCCCGTCCGGCGTCATCCACCTGAACGATACTCTCATTCATCGGATCTTCAGTTCCGGCGACAGATCCTTTTATTTGATCATCTTCTTCGATGCTATCCCACTCCGTCATAAACCAGAATCGAATCTCAAATCCATCAAAGCCGAATTTGACCTCATCGCCAAGTCCTTCTTAATCAACAACCACTCCTCATCGCTCTCTAAAATCTTCTTCTGTGATATCGAATTCACTGAATCCCAAAAGGAATTCCTCCGATTTGGTGTACAGTCATTACCCAACGTTCGGATCGTCCCCCCTGATGCCAACGTTTCAAATTCCGATTCAATCCCCATGGAAGTCGGAGAGTACTCTACTTTAGCCGAATCCATGGCGGAATTTATCGAATTCAAAACTGGAATAACAATCGGCAAAATCCACCATCCCCCAATTCTTTCAAAAACCCAATTAGGGTTCTTAATTACCGGGTTCTTGATATGGATGCCATTCATGACAAGAAAAGTATTAGCAGGCAACACTCTATTTCATAATAAGAGGGTTTGGATGTTTGGTACTCTGTTTGTTTACTTCTTCAGTGTTTCGGGTTCTATGTTCATCTTGATTCGCAGAATACCCTTGTTTATTGTGGATCGAAAGGATCCAAATAAGGCAATTTTCTTCTATAAAGGGAACGGGATGCAGTTCGGTTTTGAGTGTATATCTGTTGGCTTTTTGTTCACCATTGTAGGCCTGTTATTAGCTTTCATAACTCGGATTATTGTTAAAATGAAGGATTCGATGGTACAGAGGGCAACCATGATTAGTGCTCTGATTGTTTCGTTTTGGGCAGTGAGGGAAGTTGTGATCTTGAATCACTGGAAAACTGGGTATGCTGTTTATGCTTATTTGCCTTCAAGTTGGTATACATGATCCATCTCTTGGTTAGTTATCTGTTTATGAATTTCATGTAATAACCATGGCTGCATATAGCTTGATTATGCATTCCACATAATATTTCATCAAAAATTCTGGGTTCAGAGCTTGTTAATTTCTTTGATGAATTCTTGTTTCTCAATCAAGATTCAACTGTTGCTAGCTTTTTGAATCTGTATTTGTAGTATGGGGAATATGCTGAAACTGGAAGTTGTGAATTGTTCTTCCTTGATTGGTAAAGAACATCTTGTTGGCTAGTTTTCTGTTATAATCCATGATAATTGAACTTCATTATAGAATTCAACACAAAAGTATCTATGGTTTGGTCAGTCTCAATGTTCTCTAATTAACTCGAATGTCTCGTAATTTGTTCGATTGTTGCTCCTTTGAACCAGTTGTCTTGTTGGGATTGTAATATATCATTGTTTGGATATGTGAAACACTTTTAAAATTCTCTTAAAAAGCCCTCTCAAAGAGGAGAGGATTTCATGGTCCATTTCCAACAATACCCTTAAACATAGGCTAGAAGGTTCCCCTAGAATGGAGGCGAAAGAGTACAAGTCCTTAGGTGGTGCTAGACCCCGACTCTGATCACATGTTAAGAATGTGTGAAACCACTTCGAATCCCCTTTTAGAAGAGCCAGTGAGCAATAATTTTACTAGCTTCCATACATTCTCACATGTTATGAGAGTCCATGTCTACCTCTCGGACATCTGTTCCTGAGACATTTGTCTCTGTCTAGCCTCCATTGGAGGGGTGTGTTAAAGTTCCACTTTTGCTAGAGATGGACCTTTCTACTTCAATATATGTTGGAACAGAAGGGCTCTTTCAAAGATAATTCAAAAAGGGTTTCACATATCCGAACTACCATCATGAGGCCTTCACTCTCTTTTGCAGTGTTGGACTCCTATATTAGCTAGACACAAACCATAAAACCAATATATATATATATATATATATATATATGTATACATATGCAGGAACCTTTATAAATCTTATATCTAGAATTAATCTTTTATAAGGATCTTGAATTTGTCAGATCTTTGAGTTGGGTCAAGTTTTGTAGGATAGAATATTGTTCTTGATTGCAGATCTAATTTCTTATTTCTTATACTTTTGATTAACAAATCTTTTTATATATTTGAAAAAAGAAAAGCAAAAAGTGTGTGATGCTTTGAGCAATTAACTTTGCGTGGCATTGCAGCAGCTTATATTCCATTAATGATTTCCCCTTCCCTTCTATATGTATATGTAAATGTATACGTATATGTATATGTATATATAATCATCTTCATCTTCTTCCCTTTCAATTAAGCAAACCTGAATATGGAAGAACAGGTGGAAATGGTGGGAAGGGCATTTGTGGAACATTATTATCATCTTTTTGATACTCAAAGATCATCACTTTCTTCTCTCTACCATCAATCCTCCATGTTGACTTTTGAAGGTCAAAGACTTCAAGGTGTTGATCATATCTGTTTCAAGCTTAATCATTTGCCCTTTGATAAATGCCATCACCTCATCAGCACCATCGACACCCAGCCGTCCTCCTCTGCTGGCGGCATCGTGGTGTTCGTTAGCGGCAGCCTCCGACTTGCCGGTGAAGAACACCCTCTCAGGTTTAGCCAGGTCTCTCTCTCTCTCTCTCTCTCTCTCACAGCAAAACCATTAGAATCGTATAAAGATTAGTATTTACATTCTTACAATTAGTGGTGCTAATGAGCTTAATCGAGTCGAATAGTAGGTTATTTTGAGCTCAGTTGGGACTATATAATAAAAGACTCGAGCTCGAATGCCATTTTCAAAGTAGGGCTTAAGCTCGAGGCTCGACACTCGTTTATCAAATTTGAGTTATATATTATACCTCAAATTCACATTTTTCGCCTTGAATTTAATTGATATTGCAAATTTTGCAGATGTTTCATTTGATGCCCACATTGCAAGGAAGTTTCTATGTGCAAAATGACATTTTTCGCCTCAATTATGGTTGAATATTATCCAAATTTGTTGTTAATTAATTACCTATTGTATTTTTCTGGTCTTTAATCGAACTTTTGTAATTTCTGTATTTCGATCGAATACGTTGTACTTTGCAAACTTCGATTGTGTGATTCATCAGTTTCCGAATGACACGAACAAGATGTATGTAGGTATCATGCAACCATAAATCGTTATAATTGAATACGGGTTTGTAGCGGTTTTTTTTATGTATTTTATAAGTCCTCTGATAGGACAACATGGTTCTAACAATCAACTGAAAGAGACATCTAATTCAAATTAAAGGCTTTGAACGGTATTAGAAAAAGACAATGTCGTATATAAATATTATATGAATATTATAAGATTAACACGTTAATTGAACACACGACATATGGATTTGTCGTTTTCTTTGAAATCTACAACTACTCGAGACAAAAGTGAAGGCACTTTGATTCCAATGTAAGTAAAAACGATAAAGAACACAAAAAATAATACGTTTCATTGTTTTTATCAATAAATTATACAACGAAACGACTAGTAACTTTGTTACCATCACAATCTTGGCCTCTTTCTTTATGGTTTCTGATGATACAATGATCTTAAAATCTACAAATATCGAAATCTTGGGTTTTAGTTAACAAAACAAAAAACGGATATCATGGCTAAATCTCGTCGACCCTTAAAGATATTTTGCTCAGTAACGGTTGTTCTCTTGATAATCATTCTCGTCACCGCAATCACACTCTACTACACCCTTTTCAAGCCGAAACAACCCAAAATCACGACTCAAAGCGTCACGCTCGACTCCTTCTCTCAAAACCTGGGCGATCTTACTGATCTAAACGCTACGTTAGGTGTACTTATCACGATTAAAAATCCCAATTATGGAGGATTTAATTATCGGAACAGTACGACTTATTTGACTTACCGTGGAGATTTGGTGGCTGAGGCACCAATAATTGAAGACTCAATCCCGGCTCGGGGACAACACGATGTTAGCATGACAGTTTTAGTGGTCGGTAAGCGGTTGATTGGAAATCCAGATTTTTCAAAGGATTTGGGAACTAAAGTTTTGAATTTTACTTCAACGACAACATTAAAAGGGAAAGCAGTTGTTTTGAAAGTCTTCAAAAAGAAGGCCACGACTTTTTGTTCGTGTGATATTTCTATTAATATTCGTTACAACAATTCAACTTCTGTTTGCAAATCAAAAGTTAAATTTTAGATTTTATTATGTTATGTAATAAATATGTATAAAAAACCTGATACAAACTTGTTGGTTTGATACGATGAATCTTACTGAATAAAAAACCGATTGGATCAGTTATGAAAACCCAAAATTTAGATATATGTAATTGATATAATTAAAGAGGAATATTAACAAAAGTGAATTACATGTTTGGTCCCTGTGGCTTATACAGTTTTAATTGACATTGTGTATCTCTAAAATGAAATATTTATATCTATACTATATTATAAAACATTTGGCTAAAACTCTTAAAACTCTTAAACTCTTAAAAACTCTTAAA
>NC_037537.1:795162-799647 GCF_001531365.2 Cynara cardunculus var. scolymus | reverse complement strand
AAAAAATGAGGAATTTCAAATAGTTAATTTGATACTAATATCGATATATTTTTGTCAAATTTTTATGATATTTTCAAACATATATTTTATTCAAAAATAAAAACATCATCGTTTTCTCAAAATCACATAAAGCCATATTATAACATCGACTGAGATAAAAAATAAAATAAAATCTTAAAATCATAATATATCTCGCTGCATTGCGCGAGTACGCTTCTAGTTATATTATAAAACATTTGAGAAAAACTCTTAAAAACTTTTTTTTTATGCATGAAGTGTTGTTTATTGATGCATATTACTTAAAATTTTTTAGATTACAAGTAATTTTGCGTAAGTACAACTTATTAAAGCTCCATTTTTAAATTCGTGTAACTAACTGTGGATAAACATAATTAAATACAAGATAAACATTCAATTTTAAATATTAAATATTTAAAATATAATTAAGATAATCATTGAGTTCTAATAGAATGTTTAATTATTATCTTGATAAAAAATTATATTATCAAATCAAAAATAAATTATTTTGTTATTAAATCTAAATTAAATTATAATAAAAAATTGAATTAAAAAAGTTACACCAAAAAACTGAGAACTATTAAATAGTTAATTTGATGCTAATATCGATTTTATTTTTTTCAAATTTTTATGTTATGTTTAAATTTATATTTTATTAAAAAATAAAAAACATTACCCCTTTCTCAAAACCATATAAAATCGTATTACATCGATAGAGACAAAATAATAAAAACTAAACATTAAAATAAAGATTTATCTCGTTGCATTGCGCGAATACCCTTCTAGTGTATAGAAATGTGCTCTACATCTTTTAAACACCCTTGGTTCTACCGTTGCAGTTAAAAAAATTTCATTCAATCGTTTAACACGAGCATTTTGCTCATTTTACTAACTTTTTAAAGATAAAATTTTTAGGTTTCGATAGTAATAAAAGTTATAATGAGAATGTAAGAACAAAACCTTCATATACATTCATCTACATTCAACAACCTTTATTTATTTATTTATTTATATCATCGTGACCAAAAGTTTAACAAATTCATCGTGTGCAAGTGATTAAATATATGTAAAAGTTAATGAAAATTACTTAAAAGTGATGATAAATTTGAAAAATAAAGTTGGAAGAATGTAGTTGAATCTAATTGAAGGTTATAATAAAAAGTCAACTCATTTAGAATCTCAAAAGTGTTCTTAATATTCTTATTCTCATATGATCCTTTATTTATACATATACATATATATATATATATATATATACACATATACAATATACACACACATATTTATATATGTACATATATGTTTATATAGGGAAGAACTCAAACGAGAACACTTTTATTTTACGAGAACGCGAAAACACCCTTTTATTCTAGACAATCATATGTGATACTATTATTTCATCACATATGATACACATGTGATACTAAATCAAAGACGCGGCCGTTTCTCAATGCGATCTTGATTGCAGGCCAAGTCGCTTTTACACCACTAAGCACCTTCACAAGTATTATCACATGTGATAAGAGTGTTGTTGATATGATACTATAATCCATCAAGACCATCACATGTGATGCTAAATTATAGACGCAGACAACCTTTGGCGCGACCTAAGTCGTAGAACACGTCGTCCGCATATCATAGGGCCCCTCACGCGTATTATCACATGTGATAAGAGTGTTCTTGTGTTCTCGTAAAATAGATATGTTCTCGTTTGAACCTCCACCTGTATGTATGTATGTATGTATGTATGTATGTATGTATGTATGTATGTAGGTATGTATGTATGTATGTATGTATGTATGTATGTATGTACACACATATACACACACATATATACATACATACATACATACATGTAAAGGCGAAGCCACCTTAGAGCATCTCCAACAAATTCTCTAAATTTTTTCCAAAATGGAGAATCAAAGTTCAAAATCACTAAAAAATTACATTCAACTGCAACAAATTTTCCCTTTTGAAGATTACATCATTAATTATGTTATTAAAATATTCCATACATTTAATAAAATATCATTTCAAGGTTTCTTATTGATGGAATATGATAAAAAGAATCATTTATTCATCACAGTAATCATTTTTGGAGAATTTACCAAATTTATAGAAATTTACACTCTCTCATACTTTCTCCACTTTGGAGAAAGTTTTGAAGAATTTGTTGGAGCAAAAAATTGTCTATAATCAGATGATGTCGGGCAAAAAGACGAAGGATAAAAGTCTAAATTGCCCATGTGAAGGAGCGATGTTCTCATTTAACAGTCCAACGTCATTATACAGCTGAATAATGATCGATTGTAACAGATTGAATACTACTGAAACTAAATCCGCGATAAATGTAGATTGAGGACTATAATCGTATTTTTTACCAAAACAAAGAATCCAATCCATAACCCACTCTAAATTATAATGTATTAAGGGATTTAAGTCAAAAGTTACATTTTCGACTTTTCCATAATTTCTCCATAACTTAGAGAGAAAAAAAAACTTTAATTATACTTTTTATTATATTATTAAAATACTATATATACGGGCTTATTCAATTTTAATCCAATATTTGATGTTAACTATGTGAATCAATCTTAGCCCTTTAATTTGTCTAACCTACGATGAAATTGATCGATGGTAATTTTGTAATAAGATTGAAACCGATTCCTATCAACAACAATGAACACAGGTAACTTTGGGAAAGAGATCAAAGAGACTTTTTAGTTATTTTATAACTAATGAATTTAATGGGATGTTACGAAAAAGAGTTGCATGATTTTAGGGGTGATAATTATATCATCTTTTTCAATGAATAAGTTTACCGAGAGAGAAATATGGGGATTCGACTTGAACAGGTTCATAAAAGAAACGATGTTCATTAGCGAACAATGAATGTGTGCATTACTGAAAACTTGTTCGTAAGTGAACTGTGTTAGTGAGTGAACTCTATTCATAAGTGAATAAAGACATAGAAAATTAGTGTGCATATATTCACAACTGACGATGAACAACACTAGTAGTTAGTATAGACATGCATTTCAGTTAAAAGGTACAAGGAAACTCACCTTGATCCAGATTATTTATCATAAGCTCCTATCCGTTAACGAAAGTCAACATCGGACACTTGAACATGAGTAAAGGGTGCAACAGTTACAACCTCGAGGGGTAAACACTTTCCTAACCTCTAAACGCATCCTATAAACCCTAAATGATACTCCGAAAGACCCCTAAATGTCACGAAACAAAATTCAAAAATCAACACATAGGAACTTTCGCGACCTAGCCCGCGACCTCAAGTTGCGGCATACAGTGGATACCACGACACGAGTTTCTACACGCCTTGGCTCGCCGCACAGGTCGCAGGAAGCTCTGATTAGCCTGGTTCGACCATGTTTTGCCCAGCTTCTTCATTTTACCAACAAACCAAGATTAATCCATTATTTTACTGAACAACAACCAAACTTCAACTTAATGATCATCAAAGAAACATTTAAATCTAAAATATTTATCATCCTAATCCTGTATAATGTTGTTTCATCTATGAATCTTGATTATTCCGAATTTTTTACCGAAGTTCACATGTGAAAGAATGGTTTTTTTTAAAGTTCGTAGATGAAACCATGATTCTTTTTGAAGTTCATATATGAAACAATGATTTTTATTTAAAGTCCGTATGTGAAACAATGATTTTTGTTTAAAGTTCATGATATTGTTTCGTGTATTAACTTTGGTTGTTTCAAAAATTTTACCAAATTTCATAGGTGAAACCAGAAAGTGAATAAGATCGAGGAAATTTAAACAAAGTTCATAAGTGAAAATATTTAAGTTTAAAATTTAAAGGTTGAACGGAATGTGGTAATTAAGTAAACGAGATAATTAAGTGAATAAGAAATGTGATATCAATATATAAAAAAGACGAAAAATACCCCGGTTAACAAACTTTGTACTAATTAGGCACTTAACAAAAGAGGATCTCTCCAATGAACTTTAGTGTTTGGAATGATTAAGTCTTTGGACAATTTTTTGGAACAAATAAGTCCTTGAACATTCCAAAACATGTAAAATAACTCATTGGACAATATTTTGGAACAAATAAGTCCTTGGACAATTTAAAACATGTTAAATAACTCATTGGACAATTTTTTGGAACAAATAAGTTATTGGACAATTTAAAACATGTTAAATAACTCATTGGACAATTTTTTGGAACAAATAAGTCATTGGACAACTTTTTGGAACAAATAAGTCATTGGACAATCCAAAACATGTTAAATAACTCCTTGRACTTTTCTAAAACCTGTTGGATACATTCTTATGACTTGTACAACTAGTTAATTTGGTAAAATAGTGAAAAAGTCCCAAAAAAACCCAATTAACATTCATATTTTGAACGATTAAGTTCCTAAACAATTTTTGAACCAAAAAGTATTTAGATTTGTAAAATTAAACAAATATAACAAAAAAATA
>NC_037537.1:792990-794638 GCF_001531365.2 Cynara cardunculus var. scolymus | reverse complement strand
ATTTTAATTAAAATAAATTTTATCAAAAAATTCTTTTTTAAATGTAATTATTTTTATAAATGTAATTATTTTTTTTATAAATGTAAGTATTTTTTTTGTTATATTTGTTTAATTTTATAAATCTAAATACTTTTTGGTTCAAAAATTATTTAGGGACTTAATCGTTCAAAATATGAATGTTCATTGGGTTTTTTTGGGACTTTTTTTTATTTTACCACTTTAACTAGTTGTACAAGTCATAAGAATGTATCCAACATGTTTTAGAAAAGTCCAAGGAGTTATTTTAACATGTTTTGGATTGTCCAAGGATTTATTTGTTCCAAAAATTGTCCAATGAGTTGTTTAATATGTTTTAAATTGTCCAAGGACTTATTTGTTCCAAAAAATTATCCAAGGAGTTATTTAACATGTTTTGGAATGTCTAATAACTTATTTGTTTCAAAAAATTGTCCAAGAACTTAATCATTCCAAACACTAAAGTCTATTGGGTTTTTTTTTAGACTTTTCTCATATATATATATATATATAGTTTGTTTCAAATACAACTTATCGCATTTGTACAACCAATGCAACCCAATAAATTGAGATAATTATGGAAATGATGAGAGTTCATTTATTATGATTTGAATATTTATGAAATATGAATATGATTTATTAATTATGATAAATACTTTATATTAGGAAACAATCAAAACTTCTATAAAATCATATATTAATCAAATGAAATAGACGGTTGAAATTGGGTTGTATTGGTTGCACGAATATCAAGGGTTGTATAATAACTAACTCCTCTCTCTCTCTCTCTCTCTCTATATATATATATATATATATATATAAGGCGGATGTTCAAACGAAAACACCATGTTTTACGAAAATACGACAACACTTTTGGGCTTCCAAATTAATTAACCCATGATAATAATTAGAATAAATAAATTAGTACTTATCAACAATTATGGTTATCTTAGATTTGCTTTTATCATTGGGATCATATCCGTACTTTTTTTTATTTGAAGGACCTAAAATGTTATTTCATGTAAACTATAAGGACCAAGAATGTAATTTACTAACAAAAATATCGTGTATCTTCTCTCTCCTCTAAAAATAAATAATAAATCATCAAATATGAAGAATTGCTTTCTCTTCTCATCTTTTTTCCATTTTAAGAATATTTTGCAGATTGTGTTTAAACAAAAAACTCAAAATCTCAAAAGAAATTATTTCCAAGTTTATGTGGATTTACTTTGCAAATCATGTTATTTGTATAAATTTTATTTAATCAGTTATAATTGCTTTTTTTTTTTTGTAATTATGAGAGCTTGATTAATCGTTTTTATTATGGAGGATGTTAATCATGGATATTATTATCTTCATTATATTAATTTTAAAGAAATATATGAAACAACATCATTAAAATTTCATAATTATTATATGAAACAATTTCATAACCATACATGAAACAACTTCATCTAGAAAATTATTATATGAAACAATTTCATGAAACAAAATCATTAAATTAAACAATAAAATCAACGGATAAGAGTGGTTTGCACGGTTTGTACAAATATAGGTGGTTTGCATTTGATCGCTCATCCATCTCTCTTTCTCTCTCTCTCTCTCTCTCTATATATATATATATATATATATA
>NC_037537.1:781305-792240 GCF_001531365.2 Cynara cardunculus var. scolymus | reverse complement strand
GATAATTTCCTAAAAAATACTAATTTATAAAATCTTCTTGATTTAGACACAATTAAAATATTACTAAAATTATCTATTATAAAGTGAAAGGACAATCATACATTTATGAATTAAAAATAAAGAAAATTAAATGTAATTGTGTTAATGGTTGATGCTAGTTTGTACAAAAGGGAGCGGTTTGTATTTGATCGCTCATCTCTCTCTTTCTCTCTCTCTCTCTCTCTCTCTATATATATATATATATATATATATACTATCTTATAAAACATTTGGCTAAAACTCTTAAAAACAACCACTTAAGCACATAGTACTACCCATTAATACTAAATTACTTAAAAACAACCTCTATTGTTAATGGTACAACTTATTAAAGCCATCCCTAAACCTAACTTCTTAACGATTTCATCGGCTCCAATAGATTACGATTGAGATGAAATCGACTCCAACAAACTCTGTCCTATCGATTTCAAGATTTTGATGATGATATCGACTTACTCTAGATTACGATTGAGATGAAATCGACTCCAACAGACTCTCCCCTATCGATTTCAAGATTTTGATGATGATATCGATTCACTCTCCCCTATCGATTTCATTGGTTCCAGATTAGATTTCATCGGTTCCAGATTACAATTGAGATAATATCGACTCCAACAGAATTTAGAGATGCGTATATGTTTGACATATTTTCAATCATTAGCATCAATCCAGAATTTATAGGAGGTAATCTATTTATTTTTTTCTTTAGCCAACTTCTTTGTTGTGTTGTTGTTTTGGATTGACGGGTTTCCGGTGGCCACCTCTGTGCATCGTTAATGGCATTTTTGATTTGTGTTTCCATGGTATGTATATGTAAAGGCAGTTGTTTATTAGGGTTTTGAGGTTTTTAGGTTGGGACGTACTTTGTTGGGCATTATTATCAGGTACTTCAGACTCAACCTGATTTCGTTCACCAATTTTACAGCGATAGGAGCACGTTACTGGTAATATTTCGATTCCCCCTGTAGTCCGTACTTAAGCTCCCATTACTAGGTGTGGCTGCAACTCTCCATAGCTCCATTCCTATGTTTATGTACATCTCCTCATCAAGATGGTTTTGCTTGATTTTAGAATTCATTTTGCTGTTATTTGGTTATCTGCTCTCATCCCTAATTAAGGATGCTTTGATGTTTTGTGTTTTTTGTATTAACGAAAATTTTCCAATTGGGCAAATCCACTGGCTAACATCGAAGTTACCACCTAATTTTGGTCTTTGGACCTAAACAAACACAAGTAAATCAAAATTCATTCATACAATACAATCTATGATTCCAGAATTCCACTAATTGACTTCCTAAAGTGAATTTCGTTTGTGATATAGTTAGCATACAGTTATCAATAACAGTATCCACAACTCTATATAGATGACGCCAGTCTCTAGAACTATGATTTATGGTGCATCCAATGCGAAAACTAAAAACGAAAAGATTCAAATAAGATTTAATACACATATTATAGCACCTAGCAAGGTAATCAGTCCACCGTCAGTGTAAGTTAAACCACTGAAATACATTTCAATTAGAACTCAATCAAATGAACCCAGGGGGGATGTTTTACCTTGCCGGATCTTTTGAGGTGAGCGGCATAAGCCTTGACGAAATCATGAGGCGATACATCCTTCACAGTTCTAGCAGTCGCCATTGTCGTTGCAGCGATCGACCTTTTTTTTACAAGTCTAAAATTCTAGAACTTGCAACATATGCATGCTAGGGAGAAAGAAGGAAGCAAGGCAAGCCAAAGAATTCTTCTTACTCAATAGTTTAGACTAATACAGACATATGAAGCAACAATAAAAGCAACAACATGATAAGACTTACTCTTAAGCGTATATCTCACCTATATAAATGTACGAACCACCCTTTTAGACTTGTATATACTCTCATATATAAAGGCAACCTATGTATCCCCAATTTTGTAAAAAGTGATGGATTTTGAGATCTATGTATCACACCCGTTCATACATTTTGTCTTTGTGGACAGAGGAGAAAGGAGGCCCARCRGGGTGAAATTTGTACTATGTGCTTGCAACATAGGCTAATATTGTACATGCAGAGTTGGATTTAATTCAATTTGTTCTTTTTTCCAACTGATTTGTGTTGGGGGAGTCCCCAAATGATGTAAAGAAATGCTGGGGGGGGGGGGGGTCTGAGTAAGGGGTCATTTACCTAAACGCTTACCAGGTAAGCATTTACTGGTAAAATTCAACACTATCGCTTACTTACCAGGTAAGATTTTATTCACTAAAATGCATCGTGTGCAACAATTTATCCCGATAAGCTCTAACCATGGTAAGAGTCCTCCTCCTTACTTACTAGGTAAGACCCTCGATGACTGCTTTTGCTCTTACCTGGTAAGATTCTTATTCTTTGTCATATTCATCCGATAAAGTAAAGTGATTTGGTAAACGCTTACCCGGATAAGCATTTGGTAAACGACACCTAAGTTTGTTTCAAAAGCAAGAGAAATTCACTGGATGGGCTATATTTCTAGCCTTGTATTGCTCAACAATCATGAACTCAAATGTAGCCATATATTCATTTACTCTTAATTAAATTGCAGTAGTTACTTTTAGCTAAACCTCTATAATAAAATGAGCTCTCATACATAAAACATTGTGTTAACCTCGTGGGGCGGAGAGACATTAGAAGCTACCGAAGTCTTCATATCAGAAGCAGCAGAAGTAGCGCCTTGCATCTGGTGTTCAGGACTTTTTGCATTATCCATCATAACATGCTCAAAACCTTTTTTGCCACTGTCAACAACAACTCTTTTCCTGTTGTTTATAGAACCTAAAACCATGAATATTAAATGACTATTTAGTGCATCAACTTATCAGATATAGATTTAGAACAAATGAGATCTTTAACCTTTTTAAGTCATCAGCAACGACTTTCTTGGAGCCTATGTTGTTGGAGAATAAAACTCCACACAGAGGCTTCACATCTATAATCGTCTCAATGGTATAGCTAGGTTGCCTTCCTTTTGATCATTTCTTCATGTTCACCTCGTCGCCTGTTGGTATACAACTATTGGCAACCAAAGCATATCTTCATAAACCCTCCCCCCCCCCTACAACTTGAGGAAATTCTAAATCATAAGATATCCTCATCCAATTATAACCCTAAAACCCTAGCTTTTGGGTATGCAAATTACACAAACACACACATGGAACAAACAAAACAAAATTCCCTTCAGAAAATACGAATTGAATTTAAGAAAAGAGCCAATATCATTTGCAGGTGTTTAATGATCTAGAGGCGGGTTGGGTTTTGAGGATTTAAACGATCCGCTCGCCGCTGGCCGCAAAAAGGTTAGGATTGTGTTATTCACTCCCCAATCTATGTATTTCTTCTCAGTGCTCTCTCTTATATTAATGTGTATTTTACATGTGACAAAAGGTGTATCATCGTCAATACCTCACTTTCACAGTGTGGCTTGTTCTCTTTCAATTAACAAGGTATATACAAAGACATGTGACTTCGTATCCATAATGTGATATATTATTTTATGACATTTCTAACCATATTTGATTTTACAATTTTAATATGTAAAAATAATTTCTTATTCTTTTAATTATTGTTGTATCCGGATGTAATCTTTATTCTTTTAATATGTATTCTATTAGTAAAATATGATTAATTAAATATAAATAAAGTTACATATTTATGTAGAAAATGGACTCCCGTTGCTGTGTTGAAATATTTTCATCACTCAATCAGCATCATGTGTGGTGGAATTTGACGACTGTCAGAGTAGAGTTCATTTGGAATGACATCGAAGATAATAAATTAATTTTGATTTTACTTGATAAAAATGTAAGTCAATTATATTCAATCTGATATGAAGTTGTAATAATTATGATTTGTAACTTATATATGATTAAAAATATTTAATATAATAGAGAGACAAAATGGTAGCAATTATCTTACGCCGTTTATTGGAGTCATACAGAAAAATGAGTTTGGTGGGTGGTGTATTTGCTTTGGATCATTTTCAAGTTGAACAAATGTATTGTGACTGTCCGTCATACCAACGACAAAGCTTACTCCATTAGCAAGTGATATTGCAAGTGAATTTGCATTCTATCCATTGGTGCCGTCAATTAAAACTGTTGCGAAGGATAAGACCACTAAGAAAATACTTATTGATACATCTAAACTATCAATTAAAATTACAATTTTTTTTTGTTTTTTGTTAAACCATAATTTTTGTTTATTCTTTTAAGCATATGAATAATATTGTTCATATATTGTTGGGAAAATCATCGCGGGAGGACGAGTAACATATATACGTCATAAACATATATTTCAATTTGGTTCATGTGAAATTTTTCTACAAGATGTAACGTATGTATATAAATTTTTCTAAATAACACACACACACATACACAACCACACACATACACAACCACACACATATCTAACTTATGTAGTTAACTTATTATTACAAATTTTTAATGCGTTCATTTTATGAACAGGGGGTATATAATAAAGATGAATTTGATTGACACTCCACGTACACGTCCTGTAAGGATCGCTCGTGCAATCAAAGATAAATATATAATATATGCATCTTGACTTAAACTTATCCATAAGCAGTCAAGTACGCTATAAGTTAATTTCTATATAATCTTTTCTGTGTACCGTTATTTAAAATTAATGAATCTAATAATTTATATTATTTATATAATTTTCAGTGAATATTTTGAGTTCAACAGAGTTAACCAAAATTGTGTTCGAACCACAGATGCCAGAAGCGGATAACATTAGACTGCTATCATTAAATATAAAAATATGTAGAGAATCAAGACTATTATCATGTTTTATTCGTTTTTTGTTATGATAAACTTTTGGTAATGACCTTTATATAGTATTTGGTGTGTTTACATTTGGTGATGATATTTGGTATTTGGTGTGATTGTATTTGATGATGATAAAGATAGATTTTTTTAACATCCAAATAACGAATAATGATAAACGAGAAATTATGTTTTATTCATTTTATGTATTTTTACAGTGTAAAATGAGGATTGTTAATGATGATGTAGACGATGAAGGTGACAATGGTATTGTTACACAAGTTGATCTATATTTGAAGAAAAGTATGTGTAGCATATAGAAATGGAACTAACTTTATATTATTTATGTCTTCATGATATACTCATTTATAATATACATTTCACGGAAAATCATATTCTTACAGAAAAACAAAAACAATACAATCGAGACTACTATACACGACATAAGGATATTAACAAAAGGCGAAAATTAGCTAACGGAGAAGGAAGTAGTCAATCTACAACACATGTCACCAATTTCACTGCAACGGATACCATACCAGTTAGTGCAACACCTGTCACCAATTTAGCTGCAGCGGATACAACACCAGTTAGTGCAATAGTCCTTGCTGAGAGAAATAGTCAATCACATGTCACCAATTTCAATGCAATGGACACCAAACCAGTTAGTGCAACACCTGTCACCAATTTAGCTGCAGCGGATACAACACCAGTTAGTGCAATAGTCCTTGCTGAGAGAAATAGTCAATCACATGTCACCAATTTCAATGCAATGGACACCAAACCAGTTAGTGCAACACCTGTCACCAATTTAGCTGCAGCGGATACAACACCAGTTAGTGCAGTAGCCCATGCTGAAAGAAGGGAAACTTTATAATAGAAATTATTATCTACGATGTAAGGAAAAAACATAACAACAACAATTGGTAACCCACATACAAGCATTGAAACATTGACAACTACCATAGAGAACAATGAAGTTATGGATGTTACAGGTAAAATCCATATCTTAAATATGTATATTCAAGCATCAATTTTTATTATCGTAACTTCATATATGATGCAATTTATTTTTTTCCAACAGAACATTTATAGTTTTGTAAATTATTATTTAATTTATTTTTTACATTCTTATATTCATAGATATAGTTTTTTAATGATAACTACATTTTTACATAGGTTTAGTTCTTAAATGTTAACCATATTTTTACATTAAAATGTCCTAGATGTAGAAACCTCTACTGAGGTCATTGCCAACTCATCGAACCGAAATGACACCCTTGAGGAAGATCCATACGATTATATTTACAGGCGTATACCTAAGGAACATCGCCTTTTGAATGAACAACCTGCAT
The DNA here is from genome assembly GCF_001531365.2 of Cynara cardunculus var. scolymus. NCBI lineage: Eukaryota > Viridiplantae > Streptophyta > Magnoliopsida > Asterales > Asteraceae > Cynara > Cynara cardunculus. The sequence goes on along the minus strand of NC_037537.1, from coordinate 786,048 downwards.
GTACTCATTGCGGAGCAAAACGATTTAAGTTTGAATTCCCTTCCTTCTGCTGCATGAGTGGGAAGACAATGTTAGCATACTCTCCCATTCCCGAAGAATTATACAATCTCTTCACATCACAATCTGAATTGGGTAAAATGTTTAGGCACAACATACGTGCATAAAACACGAACTTATCTTTCACATCGATGGGTGTAACTTTGGATGAGACAATGAATAATATGACATACGGTGTATATACTTTTCGTGCACATGGAGGAGTATATCATAAAATTGATCAGTTAGTTCCAAGGGATGGACGACCTAGGTATTTACAGTTATATTTTTATGATGCTGAGTCTGAGTTTTTACATAGACTCCAATGGCCCAATCTTAATAGAAGTATCATTGACATGTTGACGCGTGTTCTTGCTACGAATCCATACGTGAGAACATTTCGAAGCCTTGCAGAATTAGGACCACTCGACAATTATAGAGTCACTTTGAATGCATTGGTGGAACTTGACCAGAGGGTATACAACCGACCGACTACATCTGAGGTTTGAATAAAAACATTTTCTTTTTTATTTTATAAACACATATGATACATAGTATAGACTATATTAAATAATCACATTCTTTAGGTTGCTGGTATTTGGGTTGAAGGCAATGACAACATCACTGCATATAAGAGAAGTATTGTTGTATACGGGAGGTCTGACTATAGCCAAGAAATTCAATCTCACCTCGGTTGTTACGATCCATTGTCTTATCCTTTGTTCTTTCCAAAAGGTGAGTCTGGGTGACATTCTAAAATTCCAAGACATGGAGTGCCTATCGGTGAAGTTGTTGATGACAACGAAATCATGGAGGAAAATTCTGAAGGTACAAATTCTATCACATATGTTAATATATTATATGAAGTAACTAATTAGTTTTGAATGCATAGATATCATTAGTTTAAATGTTTCAAAACATTACACAGAGACCTATACAAGAAGGGGTAGAAATATAGTAGCTATAAGGGAATACTATTGTTACAAGTTTCAGATCCGTTCAAACGATAATGTGATTCTATTGAGGGAAAGATTACTACAATAATTCATGGTAGATACCTACATCAAGATCGAGAATTCACGTTTGCGTTTCTGTGAACTTAACCAAACCAAGATAAGAGCGGATTTATATCAAGGCATTSTGGATTGCRTTAATRCCGGTGAAGTTCAACCAAGTAGAGTTGGACAACGAGTTGTGTTGCCTGCAAGTTTTATAGGAGGCCCACGTGACATGCGGCGATGATTTTTGGATGTTATGGCTTTAGTTCAAGATGACGGAAAACCCGATATATTCCTTATAATGACGTGTAATCCAAAATGGCCAGAAATCCTTAAAGAGCTATTGCCCAGTCAGACTGCACAAGATCGACCGGACCTTGTTGCAAGAATTTTTCGTGCCAAATTAGAGGATCTCAAGAACCAACTCTTCCAGAAGAAGATCCTCGGCACTGTCAAGGCGTATGTTTATGTCATCGAGTTTCAGAAGAATGGATTGTCGCATGCACATTTTCTCATGATAATGAGACCTGATGATAAAAATGAGCAATCCAGATCATTATGACAAGATTGTATGTGGTGAAATTCCTGACCCTACAAAGTATCCTGAAATGCACCAGTTGGTAGTCCAACACATGATGCATGGTCCTTGCGGTCATTTACGATCGTCCAGTCCTTGCATGCAAGGTGAGCCGAAAATCTGTCGTTTTAGATATCCTAGACAATTCAACGATAAGACATCACAGGCTGAGAACTCATATCCGTTATACCGGAGGAGAATTATTGGAAGAGATGTGAATGTACGAGACAATACATTGAATAATAGATGGGTTGTCCCGTATAACCCAAAATTGTTAATGATGTTCAACTGTCATATTAATGTTGAGGCTTGCTCAAGTATAACATTTGTGAAATATCTCTTCAAATATATTTATAAGGGTCATGATAAACAAGTTATGCATATAGATCTAGACGAAGGACAGAGTGTTATTAATGAGATTAAAAGGTTTCAAAATGCGCGTTATGTCTCCCCCCGGAGGCAATGTGGCGGATTTTTAGCTTTGTGCTTTCTCAAATTCAACCTTATGTGATGGCTTTGCAAATCCATCTCCCTAATAAGCAGATGGTTAGGTTCAGAGATGATGATATAATGATAGATATTGTTGCTAGAGAGAGTGGTAAACGAACAACATTGACTGTATTTTTCGACAAAAAATAAAGAAGACGAGAGTGCAAGACAACATTTATATAAATACTTTCCAAAACATTAGACATGGAATGCGAGCGCACGTCGTTGGAATCAGAGAAAACAAGGATCAATGATAGGACGATTGGTTTATGCTAATCCCGACGAAGGAGAGCGGTACTACCTACGCTTACTTTTATCTCATATTAGTGGGCCTACATCTTTCAAAGATCTATTCACAGTCAATGACATATTACACCCGACATTCCGGAAAGCAGCACTTGAGAGAGGCTTAATAGAGACAGATGATAACTTATCACAATGTCTTGCAAAGGCTTCTTTATTTCAGTTTCCCAAAGCTCTAAGGAGGCTATTTGCGACAATATTAATTTATTGTGAGCCAGGAGATGTTCGCAAGTTGTGGGATGAGCATTACGATTCACTTTTAGAAGATTATAGACGACAATGCGAAAGTATTGACCGAGTTCGGAATATGGTTCTATCTGACATCACAAGCTTTCTACAATCTATGGGTAAAAATCTTGATGATTTCAATCTTCCAAAGATAAATGTAGATACCAACTTACAATTTGGAAGTTTTCGTGAGGTACAAGAGGAATACTCCATAATTGTGAAAGACGAACATTTACGTGCACGAGAATCCCTTAATTTCGACCAAAAATACGCATACGATGAGATCATGAAGCACGTAGACGATGATTGTTCAGGAGTGTTCTTCATAGATGGTCCAGGGGGGACTGGAAAAACGTATTTGTACAAAGCATTGCTTGCCAACATTCGTTCTCGTGGTCTCATTGCTCTTGCCACTGCTTCTTCAGGTGTTGCAGCTAATAATATGCCTAGGGGGAGAACAGCTTACTCCCAATTTAAAATTCCCCTTAATCTTGATAACAACTCCATGTGCAACATAAAAAAAAAAAAACAAAGCAGGACTGCTCAATTGCTATGGGATGCAAAAATAATCATTTGAGACGAAGCGTCAATGGCTTAGAGACAAGCGGTGGAAGCACTTGATCGAACAATGCAAGACATCACAGGGGTGACACTACCATTCGGTGGAAAAATAATGGTTATGGAAGGTGATTTTAGACAGGTCTTACCGGTCGTGAGACGTGGAACCCGAGCACAGATTGTAGATTCAAGCCTACGAATGTCACCTCTTTGGTCTTCAATTAAAAAAATACGTTTAACTCTCAATATGAGAGTACAAAGTGATCCATGGTTTTCAAATTTTCTATTACGAGTGGGTGATGGAGATGAAGAAATGATGGAAGAAAGCTTTATACATATTCTCGATGACATGACCATTGCCTATACTGATAAAGATAAATCAAAGCATGATTTGATTGACGCAATATTTCCATCTCTGCAAATCAACGGAGCAGATTCAAACTATATTATTTCGAAGGCGATATTATCAACAAAAAATGAGAATGTCGACGAGATTAATGATCAGTTGATTGATAGATTCTGCGGCGATGAAAAAGTTTACTATAGTTTCGATGAAGCAGAAGATGACAGAAATAACTTCTATCCAATGGAGTTCTTAAACTCACTGACTGTCAGTGGTTTGCCTCCGCATTACCTCCGGCTCAAAATTGGATGCCCAGTAATACCATTGCGGAATATCAATCCCTCTAATGGCTTATGTAATGGCACCAAATTGATATGTAGAGGTTTTCAACAGAACGTAATCGATGCAGAAATAGCTGTTGGTCAGCATGCTGGAAATAGAGTATTTTTACCGAGAATTTCTCTTTATCCATCTGAAGATAACATGTTCCCCTTCAAATTGAAGAGAAAACAGTTTCCAGTCCGACTTAGCTTTTCTATGACAGTCAATAAAGCTCAAGGACAGACCATTTCTAATGTAGGTGTGTATCTACCAGAATCAGTATTCTCTCACGGACAACTTTATGTGGTGTTATCAAGAGGGACATCATGTGAAAATACAAAGGTATTAGTAAAGCCTGCCAAAAAATTCAATTGGGACGGAGTCTACACATCAAACGTGGTGTATCAAGAAGTTTTACGCGATTAATAAAGTACAAACGAGTAATTATTGTTACACTTTTTTTACAACTACGCTTGGTATGTATCTATTATAATCATAAGACATTTCTTACAAGGTATATCTACATATGGATGCTTCAAGTGTTATCTTCTCATACGCTATATGTGTCGATTTATATTATTTTAGATGATCATATCTCCGTCTTGTTTAAACATGAATTTTGGTTTTTTTTTGTTGATCATGAGTTGCATTAAGTGAAAATCATTATTAAACAATCTAAGAATAATAATTTATGTGTGTTTGGAAATCCGTTAATCGTGCAATTCTCTTTTCAAATCATCGGTCAATCAACCGTAATAAAATTTGAAGTTTAAAATGATCATAAACGTCATACCTTCGATTTACAAAAAAACATTCACATCCTGTCACATTGTGCGGGTATCCAACTAGTATATATATATATATATATATATATATATATATATAGGGGA
>NC_037537.1:770473-780945 GCF_001531365.2 Cynara cardunculus var. scolymus | reverse complement strand
TATATATATATATATATATATATATATAGAGAGAGAGAGAGAGAGAGAGAGAGAGAGAAAGACACGTTCAAATGAAAACCGTGCATTTCTAAGAAACCGTGTAAACTAATTTTGACCAATAAGAAAATTCCATTTTTTTCTAATTAAATTTAATCAATAAGTGTATTTCGGTCGTTTATAATATTTTCTATTAAATATGAAAATTATTAATAAATCTTAATTAAGGAAACGTAATAAAGGAAATTTTATAAATGGTAACATTTAAATATTTAATTATGTTATAATATTAAAAATTTGAACTTGATATATTGTGATGTCATTGAATTTGCTGGTGAATCTTGAAGATTGTAAGACATAATGGAATGAATTCATCAAATCATGATTGAAAAAAATATATAAATGAAATAGGTTTCATGAAGGTGAAACTGTTTCATGTCGTAATTGAACAATGAGTAGTGAACGAGTTTCATGGTGAACCCCGTTTCATTGATGGTGTAGTTGATCTGTTTAGTAGGTGAAATGGAAAATGAAACGGGTGCATAATGTATTTGGTTCGTCATGAAATAATTGCATGATGAAACGGGTACATGATGATCTGTTCCAGAATCTTGAAGATTGTAATCTGCTCCAGAATCTTGAAGATTGTAATCTGCTCCAGAATCTTGAAGATTGTAAGGCTTAAAGGAATGAATTCATCAAATCAGGGGTGAAATAAGAAAATTAATGTACATGAAATAGTTTTCATGAAGGTGAAACTGGTTCATGGCGTAATTGAACCATGATGAATAGAGTGCATATTTACATGGGTGTGTGAAGGATATTGAAACAATTTCAGGATAAGAAATAAAAAGCCTGATGCATTAACGAAAAATGAATAAAGTTCATTATCAATATCATGAAATAACAAATGACTCATCAAACCATGAGTAAAATTTCATGTTTTATTATAAAATTTTATGAACTCAGTAAACAATGAAACTATTTCATGTTTTATTATAAAATTTTATGAACTCAGTAAATAATGAAAAATTTTCTTTATCTAAATGTAACGGATCCATCTACCAATATGATGAAAATTACGAAATATGATTAGTATTACGTTGATTAGTTTGTTGATTAAATTTTGTTTCATTAATATTACGATTTTGTTTCATACTTCTTACAAATGATTTTGTTTCATACTTCTTACAAATGATTTTGTTTCATACTTCTTACAAATGATTTTGTTTCATTAATATTACGATATACATGATATGGTTGTCATTAATATTACAACTACCAAAGTTACCATTTTGCCCTTTTCAGGATTATAAAATAATTTTTTATTTATTTATTTTTTTTAATTTCGTAATATAACCTAAACTAATTTTGACCATTGATCAAGAAAATGGATGGATGAGATTGGTTTACATGGTTTACACAAATGAGGACGGTTTTCATTTGATCGTTCATCTTTTTTTTTTTTTTTCTCTCTCTCTCTATATATAATTATACAAATACATATATGAATATATTCATACACTTTTTTAATTACTCAAATTTAATACAATAATCTCATTATATAAACATATGCTCATGCATACCCACTTACAATAACGACCTGTGGGGATCCATCTACTACAAAATCATATAACAAAATGACTGACTGTAACTGTACTATCACATAAAAACTTAAATTTATGTTATATTGGGCTGCAATGCAGCTGAACCATTAAGCATTGGGCTGTAGTAGGTACCCTTTAGAGCAAAGTGATCATACATAGTGATGGGCAAATTGGACCTTGTCTAACCCAGATCGACTGCAACTGGTTATGATCGGTTATTGTTTTATAGTCTGGAATAGAGATGGCTTAAAATTGGTTGGGGATCAGACCGGCAAGATACATCTTGATTTTAATGTTTTCTTTTATTTTTTGTCTTCGTCGATGTTATAATACAGTGTTATGTGGTTTCGAAAAAAAATGATAATGTTTTTAATTTTGAATAAAATATGCGTTTTACAATATCATAAATTTTTTAAAAAATACATCGAAATTAGTATCAATTTAACTATTTAAAATTTTTAATTCTTTTGCTAATTTCTTTAAATCGATATTTTTTTCATTATAACTTAATTTAGGGTTAATAACGAAGGAATTTATTTTTGATTTAATAATATAATTTTTTATTAAGATAATAATTGTTATAATTCAATGATTATTCTTATTATATTTTAGATTTTTATATTTAAAATGAGATGTTTATCATGTATTTGATTATGTTTATCTGCCGTTAGTTACACGAATTCAAACATGGAGCTTTAATAAGTTGTAATTACGTACAATTTACTTGTAATATTTAATTTTAAGTAATGTGCATTAATAAACGGTACTTCATGCATAAAAAATAGTTTTTAAGAGTTTTGGTTAAATGTTGTATAGTATAGTATAGTATAAATAGATGCATATATAACAAATCTTTAATTTCGAGAGCATAATTTATCAATAATATAAAAGACTTAGGGGCCGTTTACCCAATTGCTTACCCGGTAAGCGCTTGCCGATAGGAGTCAACACTATGATTAATTTTGATGTATAAGATTTTAGTATATCAAAACATATTGAATGCAACAATTTAGTGGGTAAACGTTTACAGGAGTAAGAGTTGTCATTCTCACTTACCGGACAAAACTTTCCATCATTCTCATCGCTTTTACCCAGTAAGATTCTTGACCCTTTCCATTTTCATCCGATGAGAAAATTTATACGGTAAGTATCTACCAAGTAAGTGTTTAATAAACGGCCCATTATTCATAAATATGAAATAAAATAGATTTTGTATGCTAAAATTTAAGTTGTCACTTGTCAATTCCTAATAATGATTAATAATAGCATTATATTAAAAAAAATGATTTAAATGACCATTTCTCTAATTTAATTTGGTCTTTTAACCAGTTCTGCTCTGGTTTGATCCAAATGTCACTACTTTAGCAATATATTGCGGACCTAGCTAAAGACCAAAAATTCAACACAAATATGCAATTGCGACGGCCAGATATGTAATTATGACAGTTAGGTCTGCAATTACGACTGACATTTTTTTTGTATTTTAGCTAGGTCCGCAATTTTGTGGATCTAAATATTGTGAATGTAATGACATTTAGGTTAACCTAAAAGAGAAATAGTTATGAGGCCAATTTAAATGAGGAAAATAGTCATTTGAGCTATAATTTCTCTTTTAAGTGAAGTTACTTCGAATAATATTTGGTTTTTATTTTTATTTGTTGTGTTTGTACTCTGTATTATTTTTATCAACATAAAAATATTGGGAAAATTGCATCAAAATGAAACCAACTTTCACTTAATTCCTATTTTGGAGAACCAACTTTTAAAATCGTCATTTTGGGGAACCAATTTGCACTTGATTCCTATTTTGGGGAACCAACTTTCACCTGATTCTTATTTTGGGGAACTAACTTTCAAAATCGTCATTTTAGGGAACCAACTTGCACCTGATTCCTATTTTGGGAAACCAACTTTCAAAATAATTATAGAAAAGTAACTAAATTTTCGTTTTTTTTCAAAAATTAATGCAATAAAATCTATTTTTCATTTCAAATCCCGTTTTTTTTAAATTCAGATATCAAAAGATTTTTTTGAAAAAAATTCAAATTACCACGATAAAAATTGTTTTTTACTAATGCAATAAAAAATCAATTTAATAGAAAAAAATTAATTGATGCAATAAAAAATAAATATTAAATATCACATTCAAGATTTTTATATCTAACCAATATGTGTCAATATTAAAATTTAAATCAAATTTGGCAAATCCAACCAAAAGCTTGAAAGAGACCCTTAAATTATATGTTATATGTTCAACAGATCAACCAAACACTTAAATAAACAAAAAGTTTGATAGAGACCTCTAAATGACGATTTTAAAAGTTGGTTCCCCAAAATAGGAATCAAGTGAAAGTTGATTCTCCAAAATAACGATTTTGAAAATTAGTTCCCCAAAATAGAAATCATGTAAAAGTTAATTCCATTTTAGTACAATTCTCCCAAAAATATTAATAAAAAGTCACTATAATTAGAAAACCTTGTTAGCTTTTTCTTTGGCACTCGTATACTTTTCACCGAACGTGTATGATCCTTCACCGAACTCATTTAATTTGACACCCAAGCAATGAGAACTCGAGATTCAGGTCACTTTCTTGTTATATCTTTTATTTCAAATTTGTTTAATTAGTTACTTATAATAATTATTTTTAACACAGTTAAATAAATATGTTGAATTGTTAAGGACAACTAATTTTCCATTCCCTGAGTTGTGTACTCAATTATTTGAAAGCGGTGTTTCCACGGGCATCGGAAGCTTTGGACCACTATCAAATCACCCTGAGCCTTCTGTCAAGCCTTTCTTTGTCTCCACCAATGAGGAAGTGGAGATCTCCAATTCCCAACCTACATCATCAACTCCCGTATCCTCAAAGTGAGAACCAACAAGTGAAAAGTTAGCTAACCTGACATAAAGGAGGAGATTTTGTCGGTTTTAAAAGTTTTGGCCGTAAAATACGGGAACCCCGATGCTGTTGAGCCTCCTTCTTACATGGTTTGTCTTCAGAAGCTCAATGAACTTGGATGGCCAAAAGATGGTCCATTGTACTGTATTGCAATGGGTCTTTTTGGTGACAAGGAGAATAGAGAGCCTTGGTTGATGATACCGTCCAAATTTAAGGTTGACTGGGTTAAAACCATTGGAGATAAACAAGTCTACAAGTAAGTGGTTGTTGTTTGATGGTAGATGCTTTTGGCCATTGATGTTTAGGATTATGCTTGCTTTTTTGTTGATGTTTATGATACATTTCAAATGGCTTTTTTATTGATGCTTATGACATTTCTAATGGCACTTTCTTTAATGACTTCGGCCATTGATGTATTTGAAATGGTTGGTTTTATGTTTTCAATTGGTGTTTTAATATTTGGTTGATATTTGCAAGTTGTGTTACGATTATTTTTGCAATTTTAGAGACATAAATGATGTTTACAAGTTGATTTACGATTATTTTTGCAATTTTAGAGATATAAATGATGTTTACAAGTTGATTTACGGTTATTTTTGCACTCTTATAGATATGTTGACTTACAAGGAAGAGCGTTTGTTCGTAATTCTATTATTTTGTTATCTAAGAAGAAGGAATTCTTCAACAAGAATCGAGAGAGTACGTGATAACACTTTGGCTGTAACTGGACATGCGTACACATAAGAGTTGCTATATGGATCTAGTTTGCAATGTGAAGAGTTGATGCGTATGTCCCCTGAAGCATACGTATTCCTATGCAATCGTTTTAAACAAAAGGGTTGGGTATAACGTGGTAGATTTGTAAATGTCGAGGAGAAATTGGTTGAGTTTTTTACAATGATCAGACATAACGAACATTATAAAGTGATTAAATGAAGATTGCAACATTCCACCAACACTGTCCATAGTTGTTTTCATGAAGTTCTACGGGGAATGATGAAGTTTGCGAGAGAAATTGTATGTCCGGCAACGTCTGAAACAAGCACAGAGATGATGTCAAACCGGTAAAGTTGTTTGAGAGAAATATTTCCGGTATATGTTTTGTTTTTATAGTTTTTTTATAGTTATATAAAAATCTTTAACATTTTAAACATTTTTTCATCAATGAATGGTGCAATTGGTGTACCAGATGAGACTCTCATACATGCAGTCGTGCCTACTAGTCATTAAACTGCATATAGAGCAAGAGGAGGTGGTCGATGCTACCAAAATGTTATAGTCATTCGTGATTGCAATATGATATTCATATATGTTTGGGCCGGATAGGAAGACATAACACGTGACTATAGAGTCCTAACTGAAGTTGCATTTAACCCAAACTCTAGTTTTCCTTTTCCACCAGAAGCTATACATCATTTTAATTTATATCAAACTTGTTTAATTCGAAATAATGTTTCAATTGTCGTTTGCAGATAAACATTGTCTTTGTGATGCTGCATATTCCAACGCTCGTGGATTTTTAGCTCCGTATCATAACATAGGGTATTGATTAGCAGATTATCGATGCATACGTGCTTTAACTAAATAAGAAAAGTTCAATCATACACATACACAACTTCGAAATGCTTTTATTATTTTATACTCTACTTTTTTATATGATACAAGGAATTTCCATTTTTGAATCTAAATATTGCATTAAGCATGACATGTTATTTATTTTCAGAAAAGATAATCTTATTTTATATAAAATACTAAATATTCTTATCTATACTATATTATAAAGCATTTGACAAAATTTATTAAAAATCATTTTTATGCATGAAGTATTGTATATCGATGCATATTACTTACAATTTCAAAATTACAAGTAAATTATGCACAAGTATAATTTATTAAAGCTTCATGTTTGAATTTGTGTAACTAACTACGGATAAATATTATCAAATGAAGAATAAACATCTCATTTTAAAATATAAAAAATCTAAAATATAATTAAGATAATTATCAGTTCTAACAAAATAATTAATTATTATTTTTGTGAGAAACACAAATTATTTCGTTATTGAACCTAAATTAAATATAATAAAAAATTGAATTAAAATTTACACAAAAAATGAGGAATTTTAAATAGTTAATTTGATACTAATATCGATATATTTTTATTAAATTTTTATGATATTTTCAATTTTATATTTTATTAAAAAATAAAAACATCATCGCTTTTTTAAAATCACATAAAGACCATATTATAACATCGACTGAGATAAGTAATAAAATAAAACATTAAAATCAATATGTATCCCGTTGCATTGCGCGAGTAACTTTCTAGTATTTATAAATATATAACCTTATCTATTTATCCATTTTTTGAAATTTCTCTTACCAAAAACAAGACTCCAACTCATTTTTCAAATTTAAGAAAAGGAAACAGATAATAAAGAATCCTCTTGAATACTTTAATAATATAATTAATGATGTAATATTTAAAATTAAAAATGAAGTGATCTTTCTCGAGATTTTGTATTTCATCTCTATATTTGAAAAAAATGTTGATAAATTATATAAGTCGTTGCGAAGGTCGTCTAAAATGTCGAATTTTATTTAAAACAAAATAAATTATTTCAATGATCCAACCTAAACGATATCAACTAGTCAATGACAATTGTCTTTGCAAATATACTCTTCATAGTAGCATTTTGCGGTCGTCGTGCAACACCAGCACCAAAATCCGTCATTACATGCTCTTTCTAAACATGCTGGAGCGTTCGTCTTCGCATCTCCAATGGTGCTGTTCACAAAACTTTGCCTCTCCGAATACGGAATACATTCACAATCTGTTGCGCTACCTGAAAAAACATGATACATATGATAAATAACAAAAATTAAATATGCCATCAGAGATCATACAGTTATGAATGATACATACATATATATGTATAGAGAAAGTAAGTTTCAATATCATGTATGATTACACTCTTTTGGGTATGTTTTTAATCATATATTATTCAGATTGTATATATAATCATATATGATATTGAAACTTATGGTCTTCTTGTAATAATAATATATACATAGACAAGAGGTATATGTACAGACATTGGTTGATCATGGCAGCCAAAAGGACGAGAGCGAAGAAGAGGAAGCGATGGATAGCCATTGAGTGGCGATTTCAGTAGCAATCGCACTGGTGTATTTATATGCATCATAATTTTAAGGATAACGATGCCACTTGTTTGTTATATTATTTTATTTTATTTTATTAAAAAAAGCTTGATATTAATTAAATGTATTTTAAAACCCCCGCAATTGATTCTTTGCTTTTTATATTTTGGAAAATAAATAATTTTGGAAAAAGATTTCCAAAATTACATTTTAAGATGAATTACTATTTTTGTATTAAATTAAAGGACTAACAAACCAACATCAAAATATGAATCCAGTTATTATAAAAGTCTTAAACCTTGTTTATATATTAACTAAATACTAGAAGGATACTCGCACAATGTAGCGAGATACATTTCGATTTTAGTGTTTCGTTTTTTTGTCTTAGTCGATGTTATAGTACGGTTTTATGTGGTTTTGAGAAAGAGATAATGTTTTTATTGTTGAATAAAATATAAATATGCAGATATCATAAAAAAAATATTGATATTAGTATCAAACTAACTATTTAAAGTTTCTCCTTTTTTTTGTGTATTTCTTTAATTCATTTTTTTTATTTTTGGCTTAATAATATAATTTTTTATAAAGATAATAATTAATTATTTTGTCAGAACTCAATAATTATCCTAATTATATTTTAGATTTTTTATATTTTAAAATAAGATATTTATTCTCTATTTGATTATGTTTATCCGCAGTTAGTTACACGAATTCAAACATGGAGCTTTAATAAGTTGTACTTACGCACAATTTACTTGTAATCTTGAATTTTAAGTAATATGCATCAATAAACAGTACTTCATGCATAAAAAGTTGTTTTTAAGAGTTTTTATCAAATGTTTTATAATATAGTATAGATATATATATTGTCATGTTTTAATCCCTTTTAACTAAGAGGTCGTTTACCAAATGCTTATCCGAGTAAGCGGTTACCAAATCACATTACATTATCGGATGAATATGGTAATTACCAAAAATCTTACCCGGTACGATCAAGACAAGAACCAAGAATCTTACCCTGTAAGTGAAGGCAACGACTCTTACTACGGTAAGTGCTTACCGGGTAAATTGTTGCATATGGTGATGGACTGAAATCTTACCCGGTAAATAAATGATGTTGTTAATTTTTGCCGATAAACACTTACCGAGTAAGTGTTTGGTAAACGGCCCCTAAATTTATCTATACTCTACTCTCTGACAAACAACTTATAATTGCTAGTTTTATTTTTTTATTTTTCCTAAAATGGAGTACTAAAAGTCACCATCTCTATAAGGAATTACATTTAACTCCAATAACTACTCTATTCTAACATTAACTATACTAGTGTTCGACACTATGCGTTGCGCGGTGATCAAAACTCAATTTAAGAAAAAACGTAAGCCTCGTGTGATGTGTTTGAAAACTCTGGATTGTATTTATATTTATAATGTCTCATCCAACACCGTAAATCACGATTTGTTGAATACTAACATCAGATGAAAGCACGTCATTAAGTTAACACTTTCATTCTATGTATCATCTTTCTACCAATGTTAAAAAATGAAAGTCAACCTTATTTCAGATTTGAGTAACAATCAAACCTCATGTTACCAAGTTATCATCCTTGGTTTCACTTTTAGTTTTGTACTAATGACTTTTACCATTTGGTTTTGTTTTGGTTCCAACCATGGTTATAGATTTCAAAGAGGGTCATCGAAAATAAGTCAACCCTATGAGGAAAAACCCATGAAATGACACAAAGACACCATTCATCTTTTGATACACTTCACTTTGTTCAAATCTTTTAAATCTTCATCAATTTGGGACAACTAAAACTCAACCACAAATTCACCATATTAGAATACTCAAATCTCATTGTGCCACCTCACTATCCTAAGGTTTTACGAAAAACTTTTTAGGTGTATCTCGATAGATCTCATTATAATGTGCATCCAAGGGTGGAGATCCATTCTTATGTTTCTCACCTTAACTCTTCTTCTCACCAGAACTCAACCCTCTAATCTACCTCTCATCGAGTATCCCCCTCAAGATTAAAAAGCCATGGAAACATTTATTTTTAAATGGGGGGATGGTCTGGGAAGGGGAGAGTGGTCAAAAGAGACAAAATTGTAAACCTGTTGAAGTTTTTCTATATAGTTTCGAATCATGCCTCTCCCACTTGTTTTTAGATTTCAGAGAAGAGAAAATATATGTATTTGGTTCATTTTTATTTTGTTAGTTAATTCATTTTTTTTCTAATAGTGATTGCAGTAGTTTTGTTTTTATGCTTTTTAAAATGACTATTTTATATTGAAGAATTTGGATCAACAATGCATGTTATAATGATTTTATGAAATTCGAAATTGTTGAACAGTCAAAGTTTTGACTAATTGATAGCCGTATGATCTCGTTGGATAGTTGGACATGGCAATACGATTTATGAATTACAAACAGTAATAATTTACATTATACCACATTATTTAAGATTGTAGTTTTGTATTTCAAAATTTTCATCTATCTTTAATTTTGATGATTTATTTTTACAATTGTTATGTACTTAAAAATATGCATGTATTGATGTAGATAAAATTATATATAGTTTTATATATTTGTGGATTCAAATTCCTTTATAGAATAATGAAAATGGAGTTAAAAAAATAGGAAAATGAAAGGGTTAGCAATTAATGTGTTGATTATATATTAAAAATAAATCAAAATAATGAGAAGAAAGATAAATAGGATCTAAAGTTTTTCATTGAACAATCATATGGTTCTTCCTTATATATATATATATATATATATATATATATATATATATATATATAT
>NC_037537.1:763022-770342 GCF_001531365.2 Cynara cardunculus var. scolymus | reverse complement strand
TTTCATTAATGTTAGAGAAATACATGAAACAGTTTCATTAAATATTCTATGAAACAATTTCACAACCATATATGAAACAACTTCATCAAAAAAAAGTATTATATGAAACAATTTCACAAGATTAAACAATTTCATGAAAAAATTTCATAAGATTAAACAATGAAATCGACAGATGAAGGTGGCACGGTTTATACAAATGAGGGCGGTTTTCATATGATCACTCATCTATATATATATATATAAGATTTATAAGTTTCAAGAAATTACAAATTTTCAATTAAAACCCTAGAGTATTAGAAATATCTATTTTGCATCTTTTTAGTTCATTAAAACTTTTGGAAATGCTAAAATATAAATAAGATTAGAAAGCAAGTGTTTTTAATATTTTTTAAAATCTTATTACATACAATCTTACGAAATCCTGAGCACCCCCAAGGATTTCAAAATCCTATGTTTGTAGGATTTCAAATCCGAACAATCCAACAAACCAAACATAGGATTGGAATGGATTTGAAATCCAAATTCCCTTAAATCCATTTCATTCCTACAAACCAAATGTGACTTAGAGGTTGTTTGTTTACCTCTTAATAGTTTCATTAAGAGCCAATCTTTGAATCATTAAGAAATTAATCTTGTTTAACCAAAAAAATATGTCTCTTAATGGTTCTAAAACAATCTGAATGATTTTGTATCATGTGTCTCTCTTAACAATTAAGTGCCCTAATTTCATCGTAAACAAAAAGAAGAGAAAAAAAAGGTAAGTTTTGTTGTTTTCTTCTTTGTTTTCGTAACTTAACTGCTTTTATACTCGCTTTTATTATTCGAGTAAACTGTGTTTTTCATCCATGTGCGATTTTTGTCTACGTGGTTTAGAAAATTGTGGTTTTCATCCCTACAGTTTGTAATTTATTCTTACTTTTGTCCTTGTGATTTACACATCTTTGCTATTTTGGTCCATTATACTTAAAGGTAGGAATTAGTACAAGAAAATAACAATAAATTGAAATCTTTAAGAACGGAAATCACGATTTCTTAACCATGGGAACAAAAACCGAAACTATTAACAAACCACAGGGACAAAATCGTAATTTATTCTTTTTTTACTTTGTAACCTGCTAAATATGAAGTTAATGGGTTGTTTGTTTACATTTTAATAGTTCTATTAAGAGACATCATCTGAATCGTTAAGAGGTAAATCTTGTTTAGCATAAAAAATTATGTCTCTTAATGGTTCTAAAATCATCTGAATGAATTTATATCATGAGTCTCCCTTAACCATTCAGCACCCTAATTTCATTGTAAATAATTATCAAACAATTATACTTTATTTTATACTATATCATGAGAGTCTCTTAATTATTCTGATCAATTTAATCATAATGCACCAAACTATTCGATATCTACCAAACTATTTAGCATATGCCAAACAGCACTTAAGATTGATACTTTAATCATGCTTATTATTTTTTAATGATTTAAAGTTGACTTTTGGTATTTTTTTTTTTTGTTAAAAGATATATGATCAATAGTAAACATAAATTTCAGTGCAGCATTCTTTTGAGATGTTTTAAACAATTACATATGTTTTAGGATTAATTATTTAATAAATTATTGGATTCATAAATATATCAATTAATCAATTACTTTGATTGATTTATTGAATGTCCATTATTAAATATAAAATATTATTTTATATTTTATTAATTTGTTATAAATTTCCTTCCTTATTAGTTATTGGTTTATAGTTGTATATTTTTTGTGAAATTGATTTATAATATAATCATATTTTATGATTAACAATCCATTTTAATAACCGAAAATATTATATTATAAGTTTCACTAAATAAAAAATAAATGCACATGTATTAAACTATGTAGGGATGTTTCAATTTTTTTTAAGGTCTTACTACATCCAAAACTTTTGAGTACATTGTATAAATGAGATATTAGAGAATATATGTTAAGAATAAAAAAATAAAAATAAAAAGCTAAAACGATTAACAATCTGAAACAAAATCTAAACCATTAATAAATTGAACCTAAAACCAAACAAATAACGGTTTGAACCTAAATAATTTCGTCTATAGTTTTACATAAGTTGATAAAAAGACCTTAAACACATGCAAATTTAGGCCCCAAAATTCTGGGGGGCCTGTTCAAAATCTCACATTTAACATGCTAAGGGACGACTTTGAAACTATGTCCAACAACCTAAAAAAGTTATGGAACAAAAACCAACAAAAAAACTAAAAACTATATCCTTTCAGTTATATAAAGCTTTCAAAAGGTAATGGATCAATGAAACAGAAAGTAAGAAGTACATGCATATCGATTGACACGACATGATTCAATTAACCAATCGTAAAAATCATCATAACCGTACAAGACCCAATACAGGAGGCATAGAAAGCAGCCATTAGCAATACCTTAAACATAATTTCACCTCATGCCCAAATCTGTAAGATCATTTAAACTGTCGTTGTTGCATAAAATATGAACAAGAAAATAGAGACCGAAATGTGTTTGATCATGCCGACGACCTACTTAAAACCGGCATAAGCCAATAATTGGAAATCAAACTATGTAACAAAGAAATCCAATATTAAAAGAATCCACAAAAGATATATATACTAAAAAATTATATATGCATACAAACACAGATTGGAGATGCGATCGTATGAGCAGGGGCCAACATAAAAACGAGAGAATACCTTGAGCTGTGAAGAACGAGAAACATAAAAACCGTTGAAGAATAATTTGGTAGAAGTCGTAACTGAAATATATTATCAAACACTCTGTACAGAGAAGACAAAATTTCGAAAGTCAGTTAGAAGCACAAAGTGAAGAGTACCTTGAGGTGTGAGGTGAGAAATCGAGACAGCAACGAGAGAGGATCAAGCTTTGAGATTAAAATAACTTACTGAGTTTTTCGAAATTTGTTAAAACTTTACAAAAGGAATAAACCAGACATTAAGACCCAATAGTTCGCTGATCAAGTTGTTACTAATTAATGGTGTCAACATGTACTCTAACTTTTCAAGATCTTTCTCAAAATACTGATCTTGTAGAAATAAATTGGCATGGGAAGTCAAAATCCAGATAAGGAAAAATAATCAATTTTGCGTCAACTATGGAAATGTATCATTACGTTGAATGTCATGATAAAGGAAAGTTAGATAGAAAAGAGAAGTCATTTTTGGAGGAGAAACTATGCGTTTTTTGGGATCTGCGTGTTCTTTGGTTAGAACCTCTAAGATTCTACTATTTTGTTGAATGTCATTACGTCGAACCTTCTTCTGGTGGAAATATCATGTGAGTCATACACAATGCAAATGGATACAAATCTACACGACGCAAAGGGAGAAAATGATAAAATTTAATGTAAAATCAAGAAAGAATTCGAGGAACAAATGGAGAAATCGATGAAACCTTACCTGACATGAGAGATATAGAATCGAATCAAAAGAAGATGGAGATGAAAGCAAGAACTGGATGATGAAGAGAAGCCTAACCGAGGGGAAGATTGATCTGAATCACAGATTATTACATTGAGAGGTTGAATCGTCGTCTAGATAAGATGATTTGTGAATCATCGTCTAGAGAAAGATGGTTTGTAAATCATCACCTTGGGGTTGGGAACGTATGATAGAGGGAACGTGCGGTTGGGGAAGGAGAAACCTGGAAATGAATAAATCACAATTTATTGAAAGGATTTAGTCAAATCTGTGTAAATAGCCCTAAAGAGTTGTAGAGACTTGAGTAATCCACATGATTCCCCTCTTACCTGGAAATGCAAAAATGTTTGAGGACTTGTTTTTGAATTTTGATATACTAATATTGAACGATTAAAGACATTAACGTATTTGGCATCTATGCATCACATAGACAAGACCGTAAAAAAGGTCGGATCATGGCAAGAGTAGGTAAGGATTTTCCAATAGAAGGAACAAGGATACAACTACATCCCCACGTGATAATAGACGATCCAAGAGAAGTTCAACAATAATCACTCTTATAAAAAAAAAGGCACTAGTGGAAAATGAACTATATCATATTTAAGACTGGTTAGGTATAAGTTATTTGAAATTTATTTTAAGTCTCAAATTAACTTTTTTGCGTATATGACCTGAATCTAATTAAAACCATTATAGGTTCAAATCTAAGGAGGAATAAAAATCTCCTCTGTGGCCACGGAGGTTCAAATGCGATGACTATGGGCTATCTGCAAATATGGTGGTTGCCCTGGGATTAGTCGGTTTGCATAGCCGGTTCGATATCCAGGTTAATAAAAAAAATACATCAAACACAAATAAAAATTTCTCAATTTTCTTCGTCCCATGTAGGAACGTATAGATGAGAACTCAGATATGTTTTCTGGGACCTCCCACACAATTTAAGAGATAGACTAAGGTGGCGTTTGTTTTTTAAGAGGTGCTGAAGTCTGAAGTCTAAAGTCTGAATTCACTTCTGACTTTTAAGAGGTTGTGCTGAAGTCTGAAATCTGAATCAGTTAGATTGTTTGTTTTTTGCGTCTGAAATCTGAAGTTTGAAGATGAGAGATCGAGAGTTGATATGGATCGACAGTTGACAAAGTTGAGAGATGAGAGATCGAGACAGAAGAGTTGATCTAGAGAAATCAGAGTAGGTAGGCGACGATTTGAAATAAGAGGTAATAAGAGGTTTCGCAACCATTTAAATTTTCAGACCTAATAAGAGCTTTTAAGCTCTTAATTGAAAAAAAAAACACTGAATCCTCTTATGTCTGACCGATTCAGACTTAAGAGGACATTAAGAGTTTTTTTATTAAAAACAAACAGCCCCTAATGCTTATTGATTTAACTCTATAAATCCTTCAACCAATTCATAGTTAGACGATAATTGTCACTCATTTTTGTTTAATGACACTAGATTAAGAGACACTAAGTGGCTGTTTACCAAACACTTACCCGGTAAGTACTTACCGGTAAAATTTAACACTATTATTTACTTATCAAGTAAGATTTTAGTCCACCAAAACGACATTCTATGCAACAATTCACCCGGTAAGCTCTTAGCCTCTTACTGTGGTAAGAGTCGTCGCACTCACTTACCGGATAAGACTCATGATCTTTATCTCGCACTTGCCGGGTAAGATTCTTGGTCCTTACCATATTCATCCGGTGAGATAACGCGACTTGGTAAGCACTTACCCTGGTAAGTGTTTGGTAAACGGCCCCTAAATCACTATACTAATAGAACCTTGTTAAGATATTTGTTTCATATGAAAATCATATTATGAGAATGGAAACCGGTATATGCACATCAAGTCTAATGAATATGAAAGGAGACATAAATTATAGAAATTAATGTGTCAAGCTAGTAGATTATCTGGATCATTAAATCATACTTTGTCACCAGTAAAAAACTTTGGGACAATGACACATATGTTTCAACAATGACCACATGGGACACCATGACATAATGATCTGTGTGTTGAAAAATACACATAAACACATTCTCTTTCACGTGAAAAGCAAAATGAGACGGTTATCCAAATCACAATTGTTGGATTATGCAGCACAAGAAGCAACACCATCATCACAATGCATGCGCTCTTGAATACTTATAATTTTTGCAAACCCCGCTCTTTAGCCAAGACAAGAATGGAACTGTCCTAAGCTAATGACATGATACAAATTGTTTCATTCACACAATGAATACAAGTGATATTTTTGGACTGTACATCAAGAATGCGGGTCATTCAAGTACTTTATGGTTTTAGTTGAAGTTTCGACACGATGGACGCATGTGGATCGCTGCGCTTCTAACACTAGTTATACATTTAATGGCTCACCACCCTTATTGTCTCGTCAAGTCTACATGACTTAGTATGTTGGAATATTTACATTATAAGGATTTGATGATTATTGCATGTGTATTGGGATCGATGTATAGCATCCTATAATCCCTTGTGTATACATAAAAATGGTATTGTAGAATTTATCATAAAAATATATAGATTGTAGGTAGCACATTAGTTTTGTGCATCAATTTACCCACATTTGTTTAGACTCTACATGAGTTGGTAACTGGATATAAGTTTGAAATTTTACTTTTAACACATATTTGGTTGTGGTAGATGTGTCATATGAGACATCATGACACACCAAGATAGGTTTTCTAAGACGATAACATATATACGTTGGATATGAAAATCCCCAACAATTATACGTTAATTAGAATCCATGAATGGTGAACCTTTTACTCTAATTTGTTAATTGTCACTTTAATGAGACAGTCTTCCTATCGTTAGGGGGGGAATAGAAAAAAGGATTTTCCACGGAATCACATTAATTCTCATGAAATTTTCCCACTCTATCTCGCTTTCCACAAACTTTATTCAAGTAAAACAAATCAGACTCGATACCTAATACGTTTAATATTATTCCAAAAGTGACAAGATCACATATATCATTTGCAAATATACCCATAAGATTAAAAGTCCCCAAACAAGGGTGCAACGCCTATGTAAAGTGCATTACAATCACACTTAGTAGATGTGTGGTTGAGATCATGTCTCCCAAAAAGAAATGGGGAAAATACTTGATTACTATATGCTCGTCTAAAGAAAGAGAAGAGTAAGACATAACCATTTATCATTAATACAGAAACCTCTCATAAGATTGTGTCTGATTATATTATGTGCATGACTCATTATTGGAGGACGCTCCAAAGTTAATAATATTTTTGAAAAACAACGAAATCTCATATGAATTATGAGAATGTGTATGAGTTGGTGGATAAATCATACATATTCACTGATGATATATTTACATATATTATTGCATACGAGATAATAGAGATGACGACATCCAACCATGATCAACTAAGGAATGTCAACAAAGAGTATAATGACCTAAATGGGAAGAAGAAATCTAGGAATATTTATATTCTTTGATAAAAGAACACGTATTTGGTCTGGTAGTGCTAACTCACCAGGTGTAAAAAGCTGTAAGACCTAGATGATTCTTTCTTAGAAAGCGTAACGAGAATAATGAAGTCATAATATATAAGATTTTCATTTAGCGCAAATTTTCTCACAACGCCTTGGATTTACCACGATGAGAATTACTCTCTCATGATTGACGTTATAATGGTTCGCTATTTAATTACCCTAATAGTGTTCAGAGGACTAGAAATACAGCTCATGAATGTATTTACTACATATCTTTATGGGATCTAGACTCATATATATATATGGAGTGATCAAATAAAAACCGCCCTCATTTGTGTAAACCGTGCAAACCACCTTCATCCGTCGATTTCATTGTTTAATCTTAT